>NC_083578.1:65678975-65934383 GCF_027579695.1 Neoarius graeffei
AGAAATTATGAAAGAAAATGCTAAAAGCACTAAAGATGTTATGACGTTTGGTCTTAAGCTATTCAAAGGTAAAATGGGAATTGTGATATATTTTATCTATTTCAAAACAAATTATTTTATGTGACTCAGCATAGATAAGTGACACAAGTCTGCACCACCTTTATTACATTTGCATGCTGCTTTTGAAGTTTGAAATAAATTATTTTTTAAAATGCTATTTATTTTTAAAGGTTGACTGTCTTTCAGATTTTTCAAGTGTACGTCATTAAAAAGAATTTTCCCTGACACCCAGTTATTTTTCAGAAGAAGAAACCTTTATTTGTCACATGCACACTTCAAGCACAGCGAGATTCATCCTCTACATTTAACCCATTTGAAGCAGTGAATGAACACACACACCCAGAGCAGTGGGCAGCCATACTACAGCACCCGGGGAGCAGTCAGGGGTTAAGTACCTTGCTCAAGGGCACGTCAGCCCAAGGCCGCCCCACATTAACCTAACTGCATGTCTTTGAACTGTGGGGGGAAACTGGAGCACCTGGAGGAAACCCACACAGACACAAGGAGAACATGCAAACTCCACACAGAAAGGTCCCCAGTGGCCATTGGGCTCGAACCCAGAACCTTCTTACTGTGAGGCGACAGTGCTAACCACTACACCACCATGCCATCCTTTTTGGTTAATAGACCGAAAGCTACTGAATTCAAATCACAGATTTCCAATGTTATTAGTTTAAAAAAAAAAGAACAATTAATGAATTTAGGGCCACATGAAGTTTTACATCTCCACCATGTCTCTTTTGTAGTTTTTCTATATATTTAATGCAGAAGATTAAATGCGTGAAGAATATCCAGGGAAGTTTTGCTAGCCTTTTGGGTGTTCGGCGAGTCTTTCTCTTTCAAAGTTCTCTCTAAATCTTGCACTTTTAATGAAGCAAACCTCACAGCCATGTTTGTATACAAACTGTCACAGTCACTCGCTAGCATGGAAATTTTATGTCTCCGACATGTCTCTTTTCCAGTTTTTCGATGTCCGTTGGTATGTTTTTCTCTTGTAAATATGCGTCAAGAATATATAATGAAGTTTTGATAGCCTTTTGGGTGTTCAGCATGTCTTTAGTTTCAGTTTTCAGTTTATTTATTTAGTGCTTAATCCTAGCACTGGATCTTCTCTCTTTCCCGGCCGACAAAGAAATGATCGTGCACATGCGCAGCAGAAAAGTTTTGTCATTTGGATCTTTGCATCAGCCCCGATGTGTGACGTCGTGTTGTATTCTAACAATATTGCATGCTCATTCTCCATTGGGTAGAGTGGTGTAATACATGGAGGATAAGCGATATGATAACAATATTGCATGCCATCAATAAACCCGCTAGAAGGGAATAGAATACATGTTTTTATTCCATGGAAAAAGTGCCCCGTATGTATAATAATTCCCGATATTTCACTCCAATGATGTCACTCCCAGTGTTTTCCCGCCGACTTGACACACGTTATCAAAATGGCGAACCGGTTCAAAATTAAAATTCTTTTGATTAACTTGCGTATTTGTGTGTGGATGTGTCCATATAATATAAAGAACATTACATGATGGTGCGAAGATATGAAGTTTATCTTCTCGTGTTGAAAATATTTTCACTCGTTCTCTTCGTTCACTCGTGAATATGTTCACCACTTGAAGATAAACTTCACATCTTCGTGCAACCATGTAATATCCAATATATATTTAAAGTTTAATCTAAAGTCCTGCGGTCTCAAAAGTAGCCGGTCACCGGCGGCAAATCGCCGTCTGTGGCTTGTTATGCCGCTGGCTATTGTCAGTCGAGTCACAAAATTTAATATTAAATATTTCTGACGGCAAAAAAAGTTGTGAACGTAAATTACATCCACTATGTCATGTATGTCCGTTGCCGCGTCAACTTTGTTTACATCCTCGACATAAGTGCAGCCATTACTGCCCCTTGTGCCATATGTAAGCCATACTCTGATTGGCTTAGAGTGTTCCATGGACTGAATGGTTCATACCATCATGTGACTCACAAATGGCGACGAAGAGAGTTGCAAGCGGCTCCATGCTGGATGCGTGGCTAAAAAGGTCTAGAGGGAAAGGTAAGTATGTTTTGAACGCAAATGTATTCTGTCATTGTGTTGATATAGAAAAATAAATACGTCTTAGTCCACCCTTTCTCAGCCTTGCTTAAAGGTCCCATGGCATGATGGTTTGTTGATGCTTTAAACGGGCTCGTGGAGGCTTCCGGATGTTATATCCGCAGCCTTTCTCGAAATGAACCCTCGGCACGTAAATATAGCCTCCTGGGAGAAAGCCCCATTTCAGCGCTTTTCCCAGTACGTTGTTTTGCTAATGAGAAGCAGGAGGCGGGGAAGGGTAGAGGGTGGGGGCGGGCCATGGGGGGAGGGGGAGGGGCTTGACCAAGCTGCGCACACACATACTCGCTGCTATCAGCGCCTGTAGCCACGCTGCTAAGACAAAACCCCGTTCTCCCTCGGTAAACTTTTTTTTTTTTTACCTTTATTGGATAGGACAGTGTAGAGACAGGACAGGAAATGATTGGGGGAGAGAGACAGGCAGGGATCAGGAAATGACCTCGGGTCGGAATCAAACCCGGGTCCCCAGATTTATGGTATGGCGCCTTAGCCACCTGAGCCACGACGCCCCACTCCTTTCGTAAACTCAACGTGACACAGAGAGTGAGAGTGTTCGGAGTGGTAGTTTACGAACGTATAATACCCTAGGCTTGAACACGCACTCCATAACCAAAGAGGATAGAAGCAGCAACTACAGCAACATATCGCTTATCCAACAGAAGACATGCATTGCGGAGCAATAGTCAAACATAAGCTCATAAGTTACAGTCAATTTCCAGACTAAACTCAGTTTAACAGAGCATGCTGCATGCTCTTTAGTTTGGTAGCGCAGATTACCTGGCTAACTGCAGGAAGCGGTTAGCTGCACAGCTAATGTAGCCATTGCTAGGCTAACGCACCAATTTTAAAACACGGCAAAACGACCAGTTATACACTTACTTGTTCGGTGTTTGTTGCTGATGCGGCAGGGATGCTTGGTACGGACCCAGGCTTCAGTGACAGTTGATGTGCAAAACCTGCCCTGTACTGTCCCATGTTGTGGAAACATTCATCAGGAAAATGCTTCCGACAAACATACACCGTCTTAGGTAGACTCGACGGCGTATTATTGAAGTAAATAAAATTAAGCCACTGCGTCTTCAGGGACTCTCCCGTCGGCAGTAAAAACAGACTCTTTTCTGTGTTGTCACATCCATGTACAGCGCAATTTCCATGTTTCGCTCGCTTAGGTGATGCCATGTTGTTGTGTCCTCTATGGTCTCCTCACTACAACTGGGCGGGGCAATCCATACAGTGGGTGGGAATCCAGAGAGGGGGCGTGGGGATCATCTCCCTTGCTGACGTAGTAAAGGGAAGAGCTTATCAACGCGCCGTTTTGACGCGCCATTCTCAAATGTTGGGCATAGTTTGGTTTACACATTATGAAATTTCTAGCCACTGGGGTGACTTAAGAAGGTCAGAGGAACTCATTTTAACGTTAAAAAACCTCAGAAAGTGAAAATTTCATGCCATGGGACCTTTAAGACGTTATAATCGCAGATCGTAAAGTTGACTCTGCGTTTGACAGCTGCTCGAAAAAACAAACTGCATGCGTAACAACACTAATCAAGCTTAAGCTAGATGACCCACCTCAAATACCCGTCCCGGGTAAATGTTATCCCAATTTTAGATGACCTGTTCCAAACCATCCCGCCCCATGAAAAATTCGTACTTGCATCTCTCTCTCTCTCTCTCTCTCTCTATATATATATATATATACTCATATAATATTTGTTGTGCCTAACCCGCACTAAATAACTAGATTTGTATAATTTCTATTCAGTAGGCCCCTACATGATTAGGTTGATGAGATTTGGATAAAAGTTATTTTCAATAGAAATGCTGAGACTGTCAATGAGTGCTGCTAGCTGCTGTTTTTTAATAACGATGACGTCAGCTGATGAAGTACATGTAGCTGCATTTTATGTAACAGTTTATTGACTGCCAAAAAATAAACATTTTGATTATAATTGAAGTTGTTTTGTTCTTCATCTGTATTCAAGATTTCACCATATTCTTCAATAGTATTAGAGAATCTGGAGAAACTTGTCAACTTAGCTTAGTCAAAGTGCACATCAGACTTAAAATTATTATATCATCCATATGTGGATTTCAATCGGACTACTTTTTATGTGTTTGTTTGCAAATATTTCTGAAATTTGATAAAATGACTGAGGTATGGTTTCATATTTCAAGTTTCCAAATAGTATTGATTACCCTTTATTTTCACTGTTAAAAGTTACCAGAGGCCACCATTTCTCAGTGCATTTCATAAAATTTTCCGTGCCCAAAGGGGGGGGCGCACCCCCCTTTGAAACCCCCCCGCACGCTTTGCTTGCATTATGTCTGCTGCTGGCAGACATTTTACCATTTTGCACCCTGCTGTAAATTATTTGTACCCTGCTATTCTCCCAAACTTTGAAGCCCCTGAAAGTCTAAAATGTAAAATTTTAAGCACATGATGGCAGAATCACTTTTTGACTTGATTTATTGCTTGATTCCCAAATATGTTCATGCCGAGTAGTAAGTAATGGCAGAGAAACTTAGTACTATTTGCCTTAGTATCTAAACTGTGCATGACTAGACTTGAGAGTTCTGCATAGCTGTATTTATTACAGTGGGTGTGCTTGTCAGTAATTTAATGTAAATTGGAATATATTACTGTCTACTCAGTACAGAAATGACATGCAAGTGATACCCTGTCAGGGTAACGGGCATGGCCACTTGTTTAATTACCTCCGCCAACTTTGTTGGAGGCGGTTATGTTTTTGCCTCCGTTAGTTAGTTAACGTTTTGTTTGTGTTTGTTTAACTGTTCCCAATATAACTCAGAAAGTAGTGAACAGATTTTGATTAACTTTTGAGGAAAGGTGGGCCAAGGAACAATTGATTAGATTTTTATGTATATCCGAATACATGGATTGGCGGGGGTACGCACTCTACCGAGTGCCTTTCTAATTTGACTCATGAGTTCAGGTATAAAGAGTGTTATATAACTAAAATATTTACCTCCTTAGCTTTTGTGGGGTTTTTTTTCTTTTCCTTTCTTTTCTTTTTGTAGAGCAACCCTAAGTGCCCTTGATCAAAATTCTGGCATTGGATCTTGATTGCAGTAATGCCCCATTGCTTTAAAAAGCTTCCATTAGAGAGATGACAGTCTGTTTGGCCAAGTGACCAAGACTTTTTTTGAACTTCATCCAAGTTCACTTTCGGCTGACTTTCACATTCTGAGGAGCATGTGCACTGCAGATAGATAGAGAGACATTTGTTGCACTTGGTTGCAATTTGGGGTCATGATGGTGTGGAGAAGTAAAGATATGAAGCAAGACATAAGGAGCCTCTGGGAGTATTTAAGCTTCAATCTTACCACAACATTAAGTCATGCTGGCAGCATTCTCATCTGGTCTCCATCATGATGCCGAAACCCCAGCAAAGGCATGCACAGCCAATCTCTGGCCAAAGGATCAGCAGGTCTTGATCTAGGGTTTCCTACTGAGTGATATTGGGCAGAGAACAAGAGAGTGCAATAGCTTGTGTGTGTGAAGATTTAACACTGGTTAATGCACTACATTGTAGGTGTTTTCTATACAGTAATACTGTCATCACTGATACACTGAAAAAAGTGAAACAAAGCTGTTGTTCATTTAATGTATTTGTTTTCATTCCAGTGAATAAAAAAAATTGTTTGCTCCCATATTCAAAAGTTGTTTAAATGAATTTAAAATATTCAGGTTTAATCTTTGTTAAACCTGAATATTTTAAATTCATTTAAACAACTTTTGAATATGGGAGCAAACTATTTTTTTTATTCACTGGAATGAAAACAGATACATTAAATGAACAACAGCTTTGTTTCACGTTTTTCAGTGTACATTAAGTAATAAAACCAATGTATGGTTTGGTTGTAGTCAACACATAATGCTGTGGCTCAGTCGATTAAGGCGCCATGCCATAAATCCGGGGACCCGGGTTCGATTCTGACCTGAGGTCATTTCCAGATCCCTCCCTGTCTCTCTCCAGCTCATTTCCTGTCTCTACACTGTCCTATCAAATAAAGGTGAAAAAAGACCAATGTATTTATTTTAATTTAGGAAAATCTGAAATAATTGCTTTGGTTCAACCATCAGAAATTGGTTTACATGAAGTTAAATATTTCAGGTCAAATCAAAAGAATTATTTATATTGTATAACACTACAATATTAGGTGTGATCGATTACCTCAATTTTTTTAATTTGAGCCAATGTTTAATTTTTTTCAGTGTACTTTAGGTTGAGGTTTTGATCTGATCAGTACTTTTTTCCAGCCCTGCTTTACCTTGGTCAGTATCATAGTTGCTCCAGAGCCTGTCCTAGGACCACTGCACAAGGATGGGATGCCAGTCCATTGCAGGTCACTCAAAGTCAGGGGCTTCTTTTTAGCTGCCAAGCTACCTACTGGTATGTTTTTTGGGAGAACCTGGAGGAAACTCATGAGGACATGGGGAGAACGCTGAAGATCCACACAGACAGAAACTGAAACTCAGGAACAAAACCAGTGTCCCTGGATACAGCATACTGTAAATTATTATTGAAAATTACAAAGAGCTGGAAATCTTATGTTAATTCCAGTAATAGTTAATTGACTGAAAGACAGAAGCAGTAGTTGGCTGATTGGATAGCTTATTCATCTTACCTAATCAGAATTCAATTTGAAATATTGATGATGCACTGTTTTGGCATCAGGTTATAATCAGTACTAATTGAACTGGGGTGGGTTTCCCAAAAGCCTCTTAACGCTAAGAGCATCTTAACTCGGAGAGAGAGTGTTCATTGTGATGTTCACTCTACCATTTAACAATGGTCTTTGTGCTACGATGCTTTTAGGAAACCTTCCCCTGATTGTTCTGTGGTTCTGTGTTCTGTGTTCCCCTGATTGTTCTGCGTGTGCCTGTCTGTCTTAACCTGAACAATGACAACTGAATGCCATGTTGTCAGCATTTTTATATTACTTAAGCTGGGCTCGGGCCACTTTTTAGTGTGTGTTAGCACAGCGCATGCAGAATGCACAGACAAACAATAACTGTATAATGTATATTGCTGTAAATAAAGACCCAGCCAGAGATCTAGTGCTGGACAGGTTAACTAGATGCTTTAATGACCAATTACTGTAAATCTCATGGAGCAAGAGCTAGTAATTCTAGAATATAATGACTATAAACCATTAAGTAGTTTAGTATTAATTAAAGTCTTATAAAAGCATTGGGCTGGAACCATTATCTTGAAACATTTCTGTAATGCAGCAGTTCCAGTTCATTCCTGAACTCAGGTTATCATCTGTGCAATGTCTGAGTTTCACATGTTCTCCCCATATCTGCATGGGTTTCCTCAGGGGTCTCTGGTTTCCTCCCACATCACAAAAACATGCTAGTAGGTGCATTAGTTTCTCTATATTGTCACTAGATGTGAAAGACTGTGTATAAGTGGTACAGTATAAGCGTGGCATGTGATAAACTGGCATCCCATCCAGGGTGTATTCCTGTTCAGCGCTTATGCTTTAGCCAACCTTTTGGAGCTCCATGTCTTCCTACAGAGTTCTTTAAATGTCATGTTTTGCTTTTTGAAAATGTACATGGACACATTCTAAAGAAAGGAAAATGAAATGCTTGTAAAACGTTTGTTTATATCGCCGCTCTTCTGACCTAATTCAGAGTATTGTTTCAATTATAGCAACTGAGTTTATAATATGAGGGTCAAATGAAAACCTTAAAGTGCATATTCTGGACCAATTTTGTTTTTTTTTTTTATATGAAAGAATGTCCCTTTACACACTCATCCAGAAGGGTAATTTTGCACAAGGCCATCTGTCTACAGCAGAAAAAAATAAAATAACAAAACGCATCTGGAAAAATCCCAAGGGAGTCTGGAGCCAGATTCGTGACGTCACCTGCGGAAGCGCCAGCAGGCTGCGAGAGCTTTGCACGGTTTCAGTGCACAGCCTGTGTAGACCAAGCGCTCCCATTTCTCTCTCATTGCCCGATCTTTTGGAAAATAATGAGTACTAATCCCATCAAGATTGGTGTTGCTACACCTCCTACGATACATCTGTTAACCATTTTAATAATTACGTGATAACGTTGAAGAAATTTGCAGAAAACCACCAGGTCGTTTTCTCATAAACGAACCAGCGCTGACGTAGGATTCAGAAGGAGGCGTCCCGCACGTGACGTCACGAAAATCAATGTTTGCCGGGAAATCCAAATGCCAAGTTTTTTCAGAGGCGGACCAATTCGCCTCAAATGGCTTGATTTCAACTGAATTTTTCTGGTATTGTGCAAGGTAAAAAAAATTGCAGAGAATGCAAAATGTGACAGATATTTGACCAAAGTTTAATATAAAATAGGAGAATTACATTGATCTTGCTCCTGAATTTACCCGTGATACGCACTTTAATCTTTTTTATTTTGCACTGTGTATTGCAAATAGGGGCCACAAAGGTGTATCAGGTTTAAGGTAGCGGTAGAAAAGGCTAATGAGAACAATGGTCCAGGAGTAAATTTTCACTTTTGCCGCTACAAATTTCATGTACTGTTTCTCTAATTCGTACTTTTAAGATTTTAATTGGACTCCCCATCATATATGCTTAATCTAATTATATTCCATCCATCCATTATCTGTAACCGCTTATCCGGTGCAGGGTCGCAGGCAAGCTGGAGCCTATCCCAGAGCTGACTATGGGCGAGAGGCGGGGTACACCCTGGACAAGTCACTAAATCATCACAGGCCTGACACATAGAGACAAACAACAATTCACACTCGCATTCACACCTACGGTCAATTTAGAGCCACCAGTTAACCTAACCTGCATGTCTTTGGACTGTGGGGTAAACCGGAGCGCCCGGAGGAAACCCATGCAGACACGGGGAGAACATGCAAACTCCGCACAGAAAGGCCCTCGCCGGCCCCGGGGCTCGAACCCAGAATCTTCTTGCTGTGAAGCGACAGTGCTAACCACTACACCACCGTGCCACCCCTAATCATAATCTATTATCTAAAATATCTTCTTAGAGGCAGAATATTAACATCTATACAGAAACAGTAATTACACTGTAATGTGTATTAGTATAACAAGACATGAGAATCTTTTGCTTAAAATTTCATGTATATTACGCATGTAACTTGCACTAAATTCTCTACCACACACCCTTCGGACCCTGGACCTCTTGCCAGTGTTTACTGTAACCTGGACAGCTGCAATGGCAGAAGACTCTGGCAGCATGTTTGTGAGGATGAGTCAACAGCTGCCAGAGATTGTATGAGTAAGAGAGGAATGTTTTTTCTCCTTTTTAAATATGCCTGCCAGGTCTGTACTGGAGCAAACAGCCCAGGCCTGGCGGGCATATTTTAAAAGGAGGGAAAAAACATTCCTCTCTCACTGTATTATCTGTATTTAACAAGAAAAACAGAAACCTTCTATAGAAATGGGTGCAATGAGAAGAATGGAGATTTGGAATTGTGGGATTCCGTATAAAAGTGCATCACGATTCAATATCCATTTATTATTATATGGCATGAGCTGGGTGGCACGGTGGTGTAGTGGTTAGCGCTGTCGCCTCATAGCAAGAAGGTACTGGGTTCGAGCCCCGGGGCCGGCGAGGGCCTTTCTGTGTGGAGTTTGCATGTTCTCCCTGTGTCTGTGTGGGTTTCCTCCGGGTGCTCCGGTTTCCCCCACAGTCCAAAGACATGCAGGTTAGGTTAACTGGTGACTCTAAATTGAGCGTAGGTGTGAATGTGAGTGTGAATGGTTGTCTGTGTCTATGTGTCAGCCCTGTGATGACCTGGCGACTTGTCCAGGGTGTACCCCGCCTTTCGCCCGTAGTCAGCTGGGATAGGCTCCAGCTTGCCTGCGACCCTGTAGAAGGATAAAGCGGCTAGAGATAATGAGATGAGATGGCATGAGCTACTTCCGGTAAAATTGTGCACTCTGATTGGTTCCTCGGTGAGCAGAATTTTCCCGTAATACCATTGGGCAATTACAGACTTTCTTTCCAAGGTGGCGGCTTTCGATGAAATGACAAAAAAAGATTAATTGGAAGTCAAAACGGAATAAAAAATGGCCGAAACACAAAAGACAAACATGAGTCATCAAGTTATTCAAGAAATGAGCAACAAAGAGCATTCAGAACCCGCTAACAGAAATTCAGTTTTGAATCCGCTAGCCGTTTATTCTGTATGCATGACTCAATTACATTATAAATATAATGTGACTGAAAACAACGTCACGCCTCATTATAATGACCATCTAGTTTAATATTAGAAATAAAAAAGCCATATAATAAACTCCTTATTAACCTCGCTTGCTCAGACTTTACGGGAAAAATCAGACCTCGGTCTTTTTGTACGGACCGAGCCGTAGTACTGTCAAGACTTCGGTCTGATATTTTCCCATAAAGACCTCATGCTCAGTTAATAAGTAGTCATCACCTATGTAGAGAATTGTCCTAGCCATTATTGATCTATTTTATCGGTGAGACCAGGCTTCTTTTTATACCTTTAATTACCTCATCTTTAACGGAAAATAATCAGTGCTTTTATGACCTTTACTTTGTAGTTGTTATAGCAGAACTTGTATGAAGTGAGCTGTTATCTGGCTCATTGCAAAAGAATCACGGAGGGAGAGAAGAGAGAGAGTGGTGCCTGTCTCCTCTGCAGCTCCCAAATGTCGACGCACGAGTCAAGTATCTCTTAAGCTGGTGTAGGAGTAATTGTAGTGGGGAAAAATGTATTTACCTGTTACCACCAATGCTCAGGAGCATAAGTATTTCATATAAGTAACTCTTCACTGCCTGTTCATATTCCACACTGTATCCTTAATACCTTTAAGGTTTTTTTTGTGTTTGTTTTTACACTTGGACGCATTTGAAGTCACAACTTGGTGTACAGATGACATATATTTTGGGGTAGTGCAGTGTTTCTCAACCTTTTTTCAGTCACAGCACCCTTCAGAAGTATGCAAGTTCTCAAGGCACCCCCATATAAAATATACACAGTCACGCTGACCATACGCTGACCCCGGCAGTGACGTTGTGACATGGGAAAGGGGGCCGTGAGACAAATTTTGATGATGCATGAGGCGGCGATGATCTGCATTAGTGTAACTATCGTTTTTTGGAATTTTAAATCATTTTATTTATTTCAATGTTAGAATATATAATTTTTTGACGGCACCCCGGTTGAGAAAGGCTGGGGTAGTGTGATGTGGAATGCCCAGTACATGACCAGCCCAAAGTTCATTATTTTCCTAAAATAACATTTATTCCTCTAGCAATCCACAAGCGATTATTTATTTATTAAACAAAAGCATCTCACACATTTTAATTTATAATTATGTGTAATGTATTGTAATGTCCATAAAAGCAGTTACTTCCTGTTATCGCTTATGTTATACACAGTCTTTATGTTGTTAGTCCTGTAACCTGCGAGGTGGGGCCTTCATAGATTGGACTTTCTTGTCCAGTACATCCCCAGCTCGATTAGATTGAGATCTAGGGGATTTGGAGGCCAAGTCAGCTCCTTGAACTCTTCATCATGTTCCTCAAACCATTCATGAACATTTTTTGCAATGTGGTATGACACATTATCCTGCTGAAAGAAGCCACGAGGCTTGCTTTTGCTCCCTACATGCATCTACAGTATGAATGTTGGGTGCCCGTGATTCTGTCACTGGTTCAGTGGTTGTCCTTCCTTGGACCACGTTTGGTAGGTACTAACCACTGTACACCAGGAACACCCTGCAAGGCCTGGTGTTTTAGAGATGCTCAGACCCAGTCGTCCAGCCATCACAATTTGGCCCTTGTCAAAGTTGCCCAGATCCTTACACTTGCCTATTTTTCCTGCTTCCAACACATCAACTTTGAGAACTGACTCTTCACTTTATACCTAATATATCCCACGCTGGGCGGCACGGTGGTGTAGTGGTTAGTGCTGTTGCCTCACAGCAAGAAGGTCCGAGTTTGAGCCCCGTGGCTGGCGAGGGCCTTTCTGTGTGGAGTTTGCATGTTCTCCCCGTGTCCGCGTGGGTTTCCTCCGGGTGCTCCGGTTTCCCCCACAGTCCAAAGACATGCAGGTTAGGTTAACTGGCGGCTCTAAATTGACCGTAGGTGTGAATGTGAGTGTGACTGGTTGTCTGTGTCTATGTGTCAGCCCTGTGATGACCTGGCGACTTGTCCAGGGTGTACCCCGTCTTTCGCCCGTAGTCAGCTGTGATAGGCTCCAGCTTGCCTGCGACCCTGTAGAACAGGATAAAGCAGCTAGAGATAATGAGATGAGATATCCCACACCTTGACAGGTGCCACTGTAACAAGATAATCAATGTTATTCACTTCACCTGTCACTGGTTTTAATGTTACGGTTGATTGGTATATACACACTCTTACCTTGACCTTGTGGCAATCGAGCATAGCCAGTCATGTATTTGGGAGGTGGGAGGAAACTGACAAAGGCAGAATATGCACAGAAACTCCACATAGACAATAACATAAGCTCAGCATCGATAAAGTAAACATCTCATCTCATTATCTCTAGCTGCTTTTATCCTGTTCTACAGGGTCGCAGGCAAGCTGGAGCCTATCCCAGCTGACTACAGGTGAAAGGCGGGGTACACCCTGGACAAGTCACCAGGTCATCACAGGGCTGATACATAGACAACCATTCACACTCACGGTCAATTTAGAATCACCAGTTAACCTAACCTGCATGTCTTTGGACTGTGGGGGAAACCGGAGCACTCGGAGGAAACCCACGCGGACACGGGGAGAACATGCAAACTCTACACAGAAAGGCCCTCGCCGGCCACAGGGCTCGAACCCAGAACCTTCTTGCTGCGAGGCGACAGCGCTAACCACTACACCACTGTGCCACCTAAAGTAAACATAGTTCAGAATATTAAATGTTCACCATTTGTAATTGTTAAAGAATAGAACAAACTGCAGCTGTTTTCAAAACGCATTCATGTTGTTAATGTCCGCTAATCAAGCACTTTCAGGAAATCACCAAAGATCTACAATTGTAAATATACCAAACTTTACACAAGGACTTTACATTAATGATCTACTAATAGAGATGACATTGCTTTTTGTGTCCGTGTGGATGTGTGTGAGCTTTGTAGGCAAGGACATACTGATATGACCTTAAATGTGATTAATAGAAGGTTATCCTGTCACGAAATGCAAAATGTGGCTTTTAAGGGAATTGGATCGAACTGATGCGCATGTACGCACACACACACACACATCAGCTAGGAGTCCATTAGTTTCCATTTTTTTTCATCATTATCACCTTTATCATGTAAGGATTAGGAATAGTCTGACATGCTCCAGTTACTGGTGACTGGTGGGTGAAGCGCACATTGGTGTCGCACAAATCTAGTCTCTAAGGAGTCATTTGTTAGAGCTGTGTAACACATTTGTGCATAAATATTTTTGTCTAAGTTCTGTGTAACAGTTAGACAGAAAACAATAGGGAAAATACTGTTTTAAATAAACTGTGGAAAATAAACTGTTTCATCAATAGGCAAGCTGTCAAACTGTATTAGTTAATATTTACATGACAGCTGGAAGTCTACTGAAGTCAAATAGCTATTACTGGAAAAGGAACATTAGCTAAGCAAACTATTTAGTATTCAAGGAGCTGGCTAGCTGAGATAATGTTACTAAAATTAGGATTTCTTTGATACAATTTAGTTGCATATGCATATTTTTGGTGTGTGTGTGTTTTAAGAGTGCAAATAGCTGTACTTTGTAGTATAACAATTTTTTTCGCGGTCTGGTTTCCATCAAATCCTGCCCTCTGATTGGCTGGTGAGCGGGTCCGTATCCTACGATACGGACTCCAGTTACGGACCTCTGGCGACTCGCTCGTTCACAACAACAACAAACATAGTAGCATTTTTTGTCAACATTTATCTTTTTTTTAATAAGATTTATTTATAAGATTATCAAAAATCTTATAAATTTTTGCCAGCATTTCTCAGGAGAATAGCATTAATTTTACATCATGGATAGTGATAACGACAGTGTTCACAGCGAAAGCGAGTTTTACTACCCTGAAGAAGAAGAAATAAAAGAAAACATTTCATGAGAAAGCTAAAAACCTGTAACTGTTGCTAACGCCGAGCAAAAACATGTCTGAATCCTGAATGACTCAATTTTTTATACATAGGGGACTACATAGGCGGCAAAATGTAGTTTTTTTTCCTGTCATGGAAGTCCACTTGTATACCGAGAGGGAGCAATTTGCATTCCAGCCGTGAATGAGGATTCAAAATGGCGGTTCGGCTCGGTTTTCCCTTTCGGGCGCTCTCGTTTTTTGTTAGAATTTGGTAAAGAAAAAAAAATTATTATTTACCAGCTTAAGGTCGGGCCGTATGGTGAAATACCGTGACCTCGGCCTTGAATACTGACCTCGGCCCAGAGGGCCTCGCTCAGTACTTTCAAGACCTCGGTCACGGTATTTCATAATACGCACCTCCCAGCTGGTAAATAGCATATATGTATTGCAGTCTGATTTTTCACCCTTACTAAGGCCCTGTCCACACGGCAACGGATTCAGGTGAATCCGATACAATTGTTTATCGTTTCGGCCTGGCGTCCACACGGCACCGGCGTTTTGGGTGCCCCAAAACGCAGTCTTTTGAGAACGGGTTCCAGAGTGGAAAGATTTGGCAACGTTGCCGTTGCAAAGTCGTCTGGATGAGTAGAACGGATTTGTTTACGATGACGTCACAACCACATGACTGTCAGTGCTTCACGCCGGGTAGAAGTGTAACGAACTCGATGCGAGTTGTCAACAAATCCTATAACTTGGTTCATGAAACGCGCTTACAAAATATTTTCACTGTGAATATTTATTGTGTAATGGTGCAAAGTGAGTGAGAGAGAGAGAGAAAATAGCCCTTAGGGCAGAGTCAATCCCGCCAGCAAAAATAGGGAAAAAAAGGAGCGATCTCACCTCTTCAGATGTTGGTTTAAGTCCTACAATACATTCCTCAAAAAGGGCGTAGAAGAACAAATTAATCCATCAACGTGTAGCATTCAATTTATTCCGGACCATTAAAGACGCCGCCTTCCGTGTAGAATCATACGTCATCCTCGCCGCCATATTGGATAGGTCAAAGCGGAGAATAAAGATGCCTCATTCATGTGCTGCGTTTAACTGTACCAACAGGTTTACCGTCCAAACGAGATCACATGGGATTACCTTTCACAGGTGAGACTGGAAAAATACTTTTTATTGTATTTGGTCATTATAATGTAATTTTACGAACAGATTTTTCTGACTTTGTGGCTAATATGAAGTCTCGCGCATAATAGTTTATGCGCATGCGTCCTTACTTCTTCTATTGTTCTGGTGTCTCCGAAGGGACCGTCTTACAGCGCCCCTAGAGGTGTGGCATGTGTATTGCATCGTTTTCAGCAAGCGTTGCGTTGCCATATGGACCTGATATTTTACTGACTGAAATTTGGTCAAAAATATTTTTAGGAGGAAAAAAACAAAAAACCCTTGAACCTTAATCAGGAAAATACCTAACAGAAAAATTTCGCATGCAGCATGTAGGTCTTGTAAGTGGTTTTGTAGACATACACAAGTGTCTTGTTATGTCTGATTTTGTAAAGCAATGCTGAGTCACTAGATGAGACTAAATTTTGTTGATTTTCCAGCTCAAATAGACACATTAAACCTGTAATGTACTGATGGGTTGACTCAGGTGTGTTAGAGTCGGGAAATTCCCAAAATTGGATGGACTCCTGAACCACACATGTGCACCACTGGCCTAATGTGTATTTTCACGAAATATAAGTTATTGAACATGAAGACATTTGAAAGCAGATGAACTTGTATTCAGGCTAGGCTATGGAAACTAGTTCTTTGTCTACAATACATAAGGCAAAGATAAATAAGCATTAGCGTGACCAGACATTTTCTTCCTCTCTAATGAGTTAAATCAGGTGTTTTAGATCATCACGCTATTCTGATGTCTATAAATTATCTGTGTATGTGATGGAGAAGGAAGTTGGATCTGTAGCTGGCAAGAATATCGGATGAAGCCTTTCTGGTTGTCAAGGTGAAACTGTCCACTGTTGCACACGCACGCACATGTGCGCGCACACACACACACTGTTATCTAATAACCATAATGGCCACCTTGCACATCTTGCCAAGTTCAAAGAACACATTCTGCAGCTTCATCTTATTCTTAATACAACGGCTTCTCAGCATTTTTGGTGGTCAAAGGCTTATATTAAAAGTGATTCGTGTCAGTGCATGGGGAAGGTTGGGAAATGAAAGCTTTATTTATTCGGCCTACAAGCTAACAGTTCCAAATATAATATGTCTTATGTAAAAGAAACCTTCTATTAATGTGACAGCTGATTGCCTGGAGTGTGTAAGAGAAACACAGAAGAAATGCAAACCTGTCAGAATCAATCTATTAAACAGACAAAAGCTAGTTTGTAGAGCGATTAGTGTCTAGCTTTGCACCATCAATCTGTATTTAAACGCTGTCAGTAGGAGCCCACACGCATACTTGCATACACAGATACTGAAACACACACACACACACACATCATGGCAGAATCTTAGGCCACTTAGCATAATCACATGTTCTCAGTAGATGAGAGTGTTTTGGAAACAACAGTGATGACATTGACATGGTCTCTGTGTGGGTTTTAAGAATCCTCTTATGGCCAGCTTGGCTGAGTAGATACAAGTTTAACTTCAGCCCTGTTTTCTTCTATTTTAGGTGAAGTAAAAACATGGTGCATATCGCTTAACCTGTATTTTGTACTGAAGATCTCAAGACTTTGAAATAACATTTGGAACATATATGGAATTACAGTATGTGGTAAACAAAAAAAGTGTTAAAAAAACCCCAAAACAAAATATGTTTCGTATTTTAGATTCTGGGCGGCACGGTGGTGTAGTGGTTAGCACTGTCGCCTCACAACAAGAAGGTCCGGGTTCGAGCCCCGTGGCCGGCGAGGGCCTTTCTGTGCGGAGTTTGCATGTTCTCCCCGTGTCCGCGTGGGTTTCCTCCGGGTGCTCCGGTTTCCCCCACAGTCCAAAGACATGCAGGTTAGGTTAACTGGTGACTCTAAATTGACCGTAGGTGTGAATGTGAGTGTGAATGGTTGTCTGTGTCTATGTGTCAGCCCTGTGATGACCTGGCGACTTGTCCAGGGTGTACCCCGCCTTTCGCCCGTAGTCAGCTGGGATAGGCTCCAGCTTGCCTGCGACCCTGTAGAAGGATAAAGCGGCTAGAGATAATGAGATGAGATTTTAGATTCTTCAAAGTAGCCACCATGCTTTGCACACTATTGGCATTATCTTAACCAGCTTCATGAGGGAGTCGCGTGGAATGCTTTTCAATTAACACGTGTGCCTCGTCAAAAGTTAATTAGTGCAATTTCTTGCCTTCTTAATGCGTCTGAGATCAAATAGTAAGTAGTAAATAATAAAAATACAGTAAATAGCCCTATTCCATAACTTTAGTAATCCATATTATTAAAGAGAAACGACAGTCCATCATTACTTTGACATGAAATGTCTTTTAATTAATATAAATAAAGAAAAACCATTGAATTAAAAGGTGTGTCCAAACTTTTGACTAGTACTGTATCTGAATGATAACGCAAGAGAAAGAGGTTTCTAATTCTCCCCCTCCTGTGTATAGAGCCTGGTTTGCTACAGAATCCAGAGATTTTCCTCATATTTCTCTTGCATTAGCATTCAGATGTACGTTGAGGGCATGGTTTTTGGGAAATCAACAGCCTAAATGGGAAGAGAACTTACAAAAAATTACCCCAACTTTAAATTCTCTGAGGCTGCCTTTGAATGTCTCTCCTGTCCACACTGCAGATAAAACCCCCGGCTTTTTCTTTTTAACATGACTGTAAACATTCTAACCCTTTCTTAGACTCCAGGCTGTGGGCTGTGTGAAGAAGAAGGGTGTGTGTGGTGGTGGAAGATCCACCATGAAGCATCTGTCCATCTCTAAATGGCTTAGGCAGCTTGGTCTACCGCAGTACTGCACACTGTTTGATGAGGAATATGACGGAGTCGAGGTGAGATGCTCAAAGCTACATGTACACACATTCATATACACATTCTGTGCAATCTTTATGAGGACTATACTGTGGCAGACTGCAAATTCCATGTTAACTCATCTGAATCTGTCTGACAGAACACAGCCACAACCTGACTTACGCCATTTTGCATTCAGGTTTCCAGCTGCTGTGAGAACCTTGAATTTGACTGCTCGTCTTTGGTTCACTTTTGGCCCAAAATACACTTGCCATTACAATTGACAGTGGATATAAGTCTACACATCCTTATTGAAATGCCAGGTTTTTGTGATGTAAAGCGAGAAGATAACTTAAATATACAGTACAATACCATATTTTTCACCCATCCATCACCTATACCGCTTATCCATCAGGGTCACGGGGAAGATGGAGCCAATCTCGGCTGACTCCAGACAAGAGGCAGGGTACACCTGGGGCAGGTTACCAAACTATCTCAGGGCTAACACAGAGGCAAACAACCATTTTGCCTATGGACAATTCAGAGTTGGCCTAATCCACATGTCTTTGGACTATGGGAGAAAACCCACGGGGAGAATATGCAAATTCTGCGAGGTTCAAACCCAGAACTTTCTTGCTCTGAGGCAACGATGCTAACCACTGCACCACTGTGCTGCCAAGGGAAAGACAAATCATATGAAATTAAAAAAAAAAACATCAACACCATGGTTGTATAAGTGCACACACTCTTTTCAAGTTTATTTGTATAGCGCTTTTAACAATAGACATTGTCGCAAAGCAGCTTTACAGAATTTGAATGACTTAAAACATGAGCTAACTTTATCCCTAATCTATCCCCAATGAGCAAGCCTGTGGCGACGGTGGCAAGGAAAAATTCCCTCAAATGACATGAGGAAGAAACCTCGAGAGGAACCAGACTCAAAAGGGAACCCATCCTCATCCGGGCAACAACAGTCAACATGACTATAACATTAACAATTTTAACATGAAGTCAGTTTCGTTGATGTTATAACTCTTCATTGATGGAAACTTGAGTGCAAAACTGTTCATGACAACTGCAGTCCTAAAGTTAGCAAGTCAACGGTCGTCCTCAGCCATAAAAGCATTACTGTAAGTGTCCAGAGCATCTTCCAAGTGTGGCTTTCAACTGTCCATATGGGGCCGTCCTCCACAGGAGCGATGTGATGAGACTCCAACCAGACACAGGGCATCAGGATGGATCAGGCAGGTTCCAAGGAGTAGAAGAGGTCTTTTATATTGCAGGTTGTAGCTGTGTTCAAAGTTAGCCATATAAAAAAATCAATGGTATTCAATGAATCATGGAGCACTGCAAAGACTTTAATCAATATGTGGAGAAAATGTGGCACCACAGGGACATTGCCAAGTTCAGGACAACCCTCCAAAGCTGATGACAGGACAAGGAGAATTGAATAATAATAATAATAATAATAATAATAAGTTTAATTTATATAGCACCTTTCAAAAACATAAGGATGCTTTACAGGAGTGGGAGGGGAAGCAACAAATAAGTCAAACACTACATGACAACAGAGCTAGACAGATACAGAGTGATAAAGAGAAAAGGTTAGGTTTAAGATGAGTCTTAAATTGTGTGATGGATGGACTTTTCCTGAGGTTTTTGGGAAATGGGTTCAAGAGTTTTGGAGCCATGACACTGAAAGCTCTATCACCCATGGAAGAAAGTCTATATTTGGGAATCAATAATAAACCAGAATCAGTTGACCTTAACCTGTGGGAAGTGGTATAAGGATGTAACTGGTCTTGTAGGTTGGTGGGAACAAGACCATGAAGGGCCTTAAAAGTGTAAAGTAGGTGTTTGTACATGGCCTAATTGTTAGAGAAGCAACTTTAGGACCAAAATGTTGCCGGTTTGATTCCCTGGAACAGCAGGAATGGCTGAAGTCAAATCAAATCAAGTTTATTTGTATAGCGCTTTTAACAATAAACATTGTCGCAAAGCAGCTTTACAGAATTTGAATGACTTAAAACATGAGCTAATTTTATCCCTAATCTATCCCCAATGAGCAAGCCTGTGGCGACGGTGGCAAGGAAAAACTCCCTCAGACGACATGAAGAAGAAACCTCGAGAGGAACCAGACTCAAAAGGGAACCTGTCCTCTGGAACTGAAGTGCCCTTGAACAAGGCACCTAACTCCCAGCTGTTCCCCAGGCTGCCCTGGGTATGTTGCATGTCGCTCTGGATAAGAGCACATAAGAATGTACTGGATGTGAAAAGATACTGGCAACCAATGCAGATTATAAAGAATAGGAGTGATGCGAGTTGTACATTTAGTATGGGTGAGAAGTCTGGCTGCTGAATTTTGAACGTACTGCAGATGATCAGCTGTTTTAATGAGGAGGCCAAAAAGAAAGCTATTGCAGTAATCTAACCCTGTGGTAATGGGTAAGCATTTCAGCATTATCCATTGAGAGAGAGTTATGAAGTCATGCTATATTATGAAGGTGGAAAAATGCTGTTTTAACCAGGGAGTTTACATGCGAATCAAAGGAAAGTGTTTGATTGAAAATGACACTGAGGTTCCAATCAGTTTTTGTAGATGTAACAATATTGCCCTCAATATTAAGTTTAAGAGACGGCTGCTTAGATAAGAGATATTTAGTACCAATGCATAGAAGTTCTGTTTTTATCTGTGTTCAGTCTGAGAAAGTTAGACTCCAACCAAGCCTTTACATCATGGATGCAGGCAGATAATGAAGGGATGGAAGAGATGAGTTGCCCCTAGTACTAATATAGATCTGCATATCATCAACATAACAGTGAAATCGTAGACCATGGTGAAAATTATTTGAGCAAGTGGCTGTATGTAGAATATTATACTTACTGTGAAGCATGGTGGTGGCAGCATCATGCTTTGGGGCTGCTTCTCTTCAGCTGGGACAGGGTCTCTAATCAGTGTTAATGGGATAATCACCAGCTCCAAATATTAAGCTATTTTGGTGCAAAATTTGCTGGCAGTGTCAACAAACTGAAGATGAATAAGAATTTCACCCTACAACATAACAACAATGCAAAACACACATTCATGTCAACCAAGGAATGGTTTCAGACAAAGGAAGTCTTGGAATGACCCAGAGCCCAGACGTGAATCCGATAGTAAACCTGTGGAGTGACCAAAGGAGAGCTGTGCGTATGGGATTGCTTAGCAATGTGAAGGAGGATCTTTTTTTTTTGCAACGTATATTTATTTCTCACACGCCCTGTAGGCCAATTGGCCTGTCAGTTGCCAGTCTCTTATGAGGCTGTCTGCGTCTTATCTTGAGCACACCTCATCCACCACTGGCTTGCTAGGGCGGTCACAACTTCCCCAGACAAACAATCATTCACACACATGGACAACTTAGAGTAGCCAGTTAACCTAACTTCATATCTTTGGACTGTGGAGGAAACCTGGAGCACCCGGAGGAAACCCACGAAGACACGGGGAGAACATGCAAACACCACACAGAAAAAGGCACCAATTGGCTGCTCAGCTTGAACCCAGAACCTTCATACTGTGAGGCAACAGCACTAACCACTGCACCACCCTTGCAAGGAATAGCTGGAAAAAGTTTCCAGGTATGCAAAGCTGATATAGAATCCTTTACAAATATGTACTGCTGTAATAAATGCAAAAAGTGCTACCACAATGTATTAGTAGGGAGGTGGACACATGCAATCAGGATGTTTTAAGGTTTTTTTTTGGAATTATTTTTTCTTATAATTTTGTTTTTTGTTCTCTTGAATTTTGTTGGTTTCGATGTCACATTAAAAATTATTGCCATTATTTTATCTTGATTTCTGGCTCTACATCACAAAATCATACAATTTCGATAATGGTCTATAAACGCGTGAGTTTTTATATCCAATGTAACTACTTGTTTTGTGCGTAAATTCAACCCTGTTTGGCTCAGAATAATGTGTGGAGATCATAAACACTAGCACGTTTCACACAAACACAAAGGTCCTATCTCTCCATCCAGCTCACATGCAAACACGTACACACATATGCAGGCTAGGGAATGCTATCTTTATGAGGGTTTTATTTACTACCAGACCCTTCAGAGGTCTAGCTAGATTTCTGTGCTATCTCTAGAGAGCTTAGAACTATCTTCCCCCAGTATGAGTGAAATCTGACAGCAAGTCTTTGTTCAATGTCATTAAGTCCATCAGCAATCAACACTTAAGACTGACAGACATGATTTGCCTTCTAGTTCGCCTGTCTGCTTAATCTTCATGCATCTCACCATAGCTCTGAGCTTAACCTGTAAAGTGAACTCTCACTCACTGCTGGAATGCACTGTTGTGATGATGGAGCCATCCAGAGATCGTAAACGGTAGCAAGCAGTAGAATTGGCCAACCTCATCTCGTGTGGACACACACACACTCACACATGCCCCACACACAAACACATGCTTTACTACTCTTTTTTGGCATTTACTGTTTTAAGAGCTCATTCTACCCAGCCATCATTGAGACAAAAGCACAAGTGTCCAGGTTCAATGAGTTTGTTTGTCTTTTAGGCCCTGTCCACACGGCAACGGATTCAGGTGAATCTGATAAAATTGTTTAGCGTTTCGGCCTGGCGTCCACACGGCACCGGCGTTTTGGGTGCCCCGAAACGAAATCTTTTGAGAACGGGTTCCAGAGTGGAAAGATCTGGCAACGGCGCCGTTGCAAAGTCGTCTGGATGAGTAGAACGGATTTGTTTACGATGACGTCACAACCACATGTGCTTCACGCCGGGTAGAAGTGTATCGAACTCGATGCGAGTTGTCAACAAATCCTATAACTTGGTTCATGAAACGCGCTTACAAAATATTTTCACTGTGAATATTTATTGTGTAATGGTGCAAAGAGAGAGAGAGAGAGAGAGAGAGAATCAATCTCGCCAGCAAAAATAGGGAAAAAAAGAGCGATCTCACCTCTTCAGATGTTGGTTTAAGTCCTACAATACATTCCTCAAAAAGGGCATAGAAGAACAAATTAATCCATCAGCGTGTAGCATTCAATTTATTCCGGACCATTAAAGACGCCGCCTTCCGCGTAGAATCATACGTCATCCTCGCCGCCATATTGGATGGGGCAAAGCGGAGAATAAAGATGCCTCATTCATGTGCTGAGTTTAACTGTACCAACAGGTTTGCCGTCCAAACGAGATCACATGGGATTACCTTTCACAGATGAGACTGGAAAAATGCTGTTTTCATTGTATTTGGTCATTATAACGTAATTTTATGAACAGATTTTTCTGACTTTGTGGCTAATATGAAGTCTCGCGCATAATAGTTTATGCACATGCGTCCTTACTTCTTCTATTGTTGTGGTGTCTCCGATGGGACCGTCTTACAGCGCACCTAGAGCTGTGGCATGTGTATTGCATCGTTTTCAGCAAGTGTTGCATTGCCATATGGACCTGATATTTTACTGATCCGTTGCCCATGTGGACGCGATATATATATTTTTAAAATCTCGTTGCCGTTGTCGTGTGGATGTAGCCTTAGCAGCTTGAAGTAGGAGAAGAGGTTCATGCTCAGGCATAGGAAGGAGATTTATAGTGAACAAATAGATGCTGTTACATTGATGTGGAAGAAAATGATATGCAATGTTTTCATAGTTTCACACTTTGAGAGAAAACTCAAGTCCATACTCAGGATAAATTCTGGACATGTTTCATCAAGGGTGTAATCCAGGGGTGGGCAATTATTTTTTCCATGGGGCCACATGAGAAACAGAAAATTTTGTGGAGGGCCGGACCAAAAGGCTGAACTAAATTCTGCATAATATTATTTGTATTTCTTTATATAAAGCAGTAAATAACGTTGTTTTTACAAGCTGCTAAGACTGGTAAGAGTATGGAAAAAACGAGGTTGCCTTACAAAAAATGTCATTTATGGCCCTTTTCCACTACCCTTTTTCAGCTCACTTCAGCTCGCTTCAGCTCACTTCAGCCCGACACGGCTCGCGTTTCGACTACCAAAAACCAGCACGACTCAGCTCGTTTCAGCCCTGCTTAGCCCCTAAAACTCGCACCGTTTTGGAGTGGGGCTGAAGCGAGCCAAGCCGTGCCGAGTGAGGTTGGGGGCGTGAGCAGACACTCCCCTGTGCACTGATTGGTGAGGAGGCGTGTCCTCACATGCCCACACACGCCCCGCGAGCGCGCTGGGATCTGTAAACACCGCAAACCCGGAAGGAGAAGAATTACGAATTACGAGAATTTCTGAAGCCTTATGCGCCTCGCCTCATCTATACGCTCTTGCCAGTATCTGTTGGCGTTGTCGGTGACAACAAGCCACAGCACCAAGACCAGCAACACTAACGACTCCATGTCCTCCATGTTTATTGTTTACTATTCGGGTCGTGAGACTACCGCTTAAAAGCTCACTGAATCAGTGACATACAGAGCATCGTGGACGAGTTCGCGGAGTGCAAGGCTCGCCGTATGCCCTTCAAATAATGCACGCAGTAGGCTATTGATGTTTTATTATGAGCCATGTACAGTATGTCGCCGAATGTTTTTTTGTTTGAGTTACATGTTCGTTTGAAGGACTTAATGTACAAAATAACATAGTTGCACCCCGTAGTGTTGAAATTGGTAAACACAGTGCATTCAGTGAGGTTTGCACCGCCCTCCTTTTATTTCTGACTCTTCCTGTCACCGTTGCAACCTCTGAGCGCTCATTCGTATGCCCTTCAAATAATGTGCGCAGTATAGGCTATTGATATTTTATTATGAGCCATGTACAGTATCCTAATGTTTTTTGTTTCTGAGTTACATGTTCGTTTGAAGGACTTGATGTACTAAATAACATATAGTTGCACCCGGTAGTGTTGAAATTGGTAAACACCGCAGTTGCGGACATTTTGTAGCCTAAAATGATGTTATGATAAGCTTTAATAAAGGGCCCGGTCATTTGCCCCGCCCCCGGCCCGGCTCTGACTTGTTCCGCCACTGTCACTAATGTCACTGTTTGCGCTGCTTAACGACATCACGTGACGTCCACCCACTTTCACTAACTCCACCCAATGTGTCCACCCACTTCCAGCCAGCACGGTTCAGCGCGGTTGTAGTCGAAATGCAACTCCAACAGCCCCGCTCAGCTCGACTCGGCACGGCATGACTCAGCCGCGTTTGTAGTGGAAAAGCGGCATTATTCAATCAAATTTCCCAAAACAATGGTTAACAAAATGTGAACATTTGTACCATTTTTTTTTCAGTCACATTCACCCCAAAACACAATAAAGACATCACAATATTGTCTTTCTACTCCAAATATCAAGCAAGGTACATCATATTATAATAATGATGCCCACATTTGTAGTCTAATCACCTCATTTGGTGTTTTTCAGTTTTTTATTTGTTCAGTGAGAGAAATCTGGTCTCTGTTGGTCTTTAATGAGTGCATCAAAGTCAGGTTGAATGTCTGAGGTGGAGATGCGAAGCACAGCTGACAGATGATCATCAGTCGATTCGGTGTAGGAATCAGATCTACAGATCGGCTCGGGCTCCGGCGCCTGCTGGTGACGTCACACTATGTGATTGGCTGGACCGTTTGAAGGATGACGTACAAGTTTGTGGTTGGTCTGGACAAATTACGGAAGTAGGATTTCATATCATGTTCATGTCGCGCGCATTGCATTTTTGTTGAACACAACTTCAAAATAAAAGCAATGCACATTCAGTCCATGCATGAGGTAAAATTAGAAAATACATTTATTTTGTAATTTCTAATTAACCTTACGCGGGCCGGTCAGAATGAACCAAAGGGCCGGATGCGGGCCGTAAAATGCCCAGGTCTGGTGTAATCATTGCAGGTTTATTTTCACACAAATTAATTTGTACCAGGGGCGGCACGGTGGTGTAGTGGTTAGCACTGTCGCCTCACAGCAAGAAGGTCCTGGGTTCGAGCACAGCGGCTGGCGAGGGCCTTTCTGTGCGGAGTTTGCATGTTCTCCCTGTGTCTGCGTGGGTTTCCTCCGGGTGCTCTGGTTTCCTCCACAGTGCAAAGATATGCAGGTTAGGCTAACTGGTGGATCTAAATTGACCATGAGTGTGAATGGTTGTTTGTCTTTGTGTCAGCCCTGCGATGACCTGGTGACTTGTCCAGGCTGTACCCTGCCTCTTGCTTGCCTGCAACCTTGTAGAACAGGATAAGCGGCTACAGATGATGAATGGATGGATGAATTTGTACCAAACAGTAGATAGATTTCGTATGTCATTTCTACTGTATACACAACTGTTGCAAAATTAAAGATAAAACATCCCCTTATAGTTCATATCACATACATGTCAACCTATACGGAATGTCCATATTTTATACGGATTTGATTCAATAAACGTAGTATACGGGTGTACAAATAAAGTTATACGGATTCTTTAAAAAAACTTCAATATTTATTTAGAGCTATAATCAATTCCCACGATGATAAAAGAGCGCATAACATTTACAAATGTGCTGTACACCACAGAAAGCACACACAGCCAGTAAAGAGTCTTATGAAATCGCGCGTTATCTTGTGGTAGCGAGACTTTGTTCCACTTTTGATCATGCGCATACCGCATTGCGAGAATCCCGCCAACCGGGAAGTAACATTTTGTTTGAAAAGCGTATTTCCACCTGAGCGACTTTCACTAGCGACTGAAAAGATTCTGAATGGGCACTCCGGCAAGATCAACACAGACACTTGCTGTGACATGCAGCCTAGTGAGGTATTGGTGCAGACTGCTAAAAAAGCTGTCATGGAGTACAATTCACAACATTAGAGTGACACTTTGTGTTTTTGTCAAACATTGGAGCTTTGTATTCATTCTGAAGGTTTATTGTTATTAATATTGAATAAAAAGTAACTGGGATATATCATTGTTAATTATCATTCAAATTTTAGGTAAATTATTTTAATTTGCATCTTATAAGGATGTTATAAGGGAAATATGGATTTTGGAGGTTGGTTATACAGGTTTGATTGACCAAAGGTTGACATGTATGATATCAATGCATATTTACCTGATATATAATTTATTCAACTAGTGTTCAGTGGTTCAGAAGCTGCCTACTTACACAAAAATAATTAACATTTTCAGGGGTGGGTTTCCCAAAAGCCTCTTAACACTAAGAACATCTTAACTAGGAGAGAGAGTGTTCATTTTGATGCTCGCTCTACCATATAACGATGATCTTTGTGCTACAATGCCTTTGGGAAACCCACCCCAGTTCAGTTTTATTTACTTGTGATTGAATGCTTTCTTTGCTCCATGTGATCTCCTTGGCTAACCACAATTTACCTTTTCCTGCCACACTGAAGCTTTAATCAGTCATGTTAATCAGTACTTGATCTCGTTCAGACAAGATGCGGTCCACACCCAAGTTTACATAGCGAGAACCCCAGAACACAGAGTGGTTTCAACTGAATCCAGTGATTATTAGATGGCAGGGCTAAAATCTAATATTTATCAGTAGCTTGACAATGAGACTGTTAGAATAACGAAAAAGGTAAACGGAAAAGTTGCAACCCTTTCATTCAAACCAGCAACCATTAAATCTACGGTTCTGTCATCTGTCCTTTTGTGTAATTTGTACCGTCATTCGATAATGTGTGCTTAGTCTATTTATTTTTATTCATTTTTGGGGAAAAACAAGGATGAACGAGTAAATCTTCCACCTCATTCACATTCGTTACTCCTGTGACTGTGTGAGACTGTGTGCCTTCTCAATCACTGCTCTCATTACCAATGTAGAGCTCAAATCTAAGAGAAATCAGCCCCAGCCTCGTGTCTTCATATTACTTGGTTCATTTTTTAATGAAAAGTATTGGCTGTGCTGTTGCATTTGTTCTCACAAAAATCCAAAAATATTCTGCTTTAAGGCATTTCTTAACTGTAAATTAGCTCCTGTGGGTGCCAAAAAATTCAAACTTATATTGATGTCTTTTTGTCTTTGAAAGACAGGGATTCTGCCCTGCTAGCACATGTATACCAGCCGTCCCTGCCTGGACTGTTCAAAAGTAAATTTTGGTTGAGTATGTAAGTTATTTAATTTTGGTTTACTGAACTCTCAGTGTTCCTATATAAATACTGTTAATATGTAGTCTGATAAACTGCAAAAACAGTTAGGGACCATTTCACATAATGTGAAAACTCAGGAGAATAAACAACATTTAAAATGCAGTTTATACAAAAATTATCCATCCATCCATCCATCCATCCATCCATTATCTGTAGCCGCTTATCCTGTTCTACAGGGTCGCAGGCGAGCTGGAGCCTATCCCAGCTGATTATGGGCGAGAGGCGGGGTACACCCTGGACAAGTCGCCAGGTCATCACAGGGCTGATACATAGAGACACATAACCATTCACACTCACACTCACACCTACGGTCAATTTAGAGTCACCAGTTAACCTAACCTGCATGTCTTTGGACTGTGGGGGAAACCGGAGCACCCGAAGGAAACCCACGCGGACACGGGGAGAACATGCAAACTCCGCACAGAAAGGCCCTCGCCAGCCATGGGGCTCGAACCCAGGACCTTCTTACTGTGAGACGACAGTGCTAACCACTACACCACCATGCCACCCCTATACAAAAATTAGTTATTTAAAAATTATTCACAAAAGGCGAAGTGAATATCGGTGAATAATAACCAAGACAAAGTCGCAGTTATTGTTCACCAATATTTACTGATCCTGAGGCAGATAATTGTTTTAGTATAAATACACGGGTGCTTATTTAAAAAAAATTTTAATTGTATTTTAAAAAATCATTTAGTTCAAACTTCAAAAGCGGTATGCAGATGTAATAAAGGCGCGACAGACTTTTGTCACTTATCTTTGCTGAGTCACATAAAATACTTTGTTTTGAAATCGATAAAATAAATCACAATTCCACCTTTAAATAGTTTTAGCCCAAACTTCATAGCATCTTTAGTGCTTTTAGGAACAGCATTTTCTTTCATAATTTCTAATTCTTCCTCACTTATGGTGATAAAGCGATTGGCCGCCATTTTGCCAAGCCGCTTGAGGTGATTATTGAGAAATAGTCCGAATTTCTCGACCAATCAGTGTGCGCTATTTTCTATAATCACCTTTGTATTTATACTAATATAAAATAGTTAGTAATTGTTTTGGTTTCATACATCACATATGCTAAATGATAAAAATCTATTGACACTGTTTTGTACTCTTCAGGCTTAGGTAGCAACTGTGCATATTGCATACTGAAAACACAAATGAAAAATGGCCAGAATTTTGCTCACTTGAAAGGCATAATCACTTGTTAAAGTCTGATAAATTGCAAAAACAGTTCGGGTCCATGTCATATGTGCAAACCCTGTTACTGTATCCTACATCAGCCTGCACATTTTAGTAAATTAGTGTGACAGTGCAAACGAACACAGGTCAGGAAATAAAGTGCAATGTGAAAACAGGCGAAACATGTCAGGCCTGGTATGCTGTTGGGTCCTGCACTGTTTTTATCCCCAGGCAATGCTGAAAGATGCCTCACTCAGTACGCTTGGTTAATCTGTGCCTGAGTCAGAGGGCTACTTTTAGCAGGAGAGGTTATGTCTGTCAGCTTCTGGCTGTGCTGCAGTTAGTCACTCACTCTAGTCAATACAACCTGTATTTTACCTTTACTTATCATTTTTGACAAATTGCAGTTTTTGTTTTGTTAATGAAAGTCATGTTTCATCTTTCAGGTAGCACTGAAGCGAGACGTGAAATCATCTTCTTCCTCCGATTTGTCACGTTTTCTTTTAAATAGACTTTAATCAAATGCAGAAGCTGAGCAGTAAATTTTGGCACATGACTCATTAGCCTCTACCCACTGGCCAACAGACACACACACACACACACACACACACAAACACACACACACACACACACACACACACATACACACATACATACATACATACATACATACATACATACATACATATTTACACTGAGGTCCAGGTGGCCTTGTATAATACCCTTGTAAAAATATTTTCTCACCTTAACAGTTTACAGTAAACTCTCTGAATAACCTTAAAGTGCATATCCTGGACCAATTTCGGTTTTTTTAATATGAAAGAATGTCCCTTTACACACTCATCCAGAAGGGTAATTTTGCACAAGGCCATCTGTCTACAGCAGAAAAAAATAAAATAACAAAACACGTCTGGAAAAATCCCAAGGGAGTCTGGAGCCAGATTCGTGACGTCATCTGCGGAAGCGCCAGCAGGCTGCGCGAGCTTTGCACGGTTTCAGTGCACAGCCTGTGTAGACCAAGCGCTCCAATTTCTCTCTCATTGTCCGGTCTTTTGGGAAACGATGAGTACTAATCCCATCAAGATTAGTGTTGCTACACCTTCCTACGATACATCTGTTAACCATTTTAATAATTACGTGATAACGTTGAAATTTGCAGAAAACCACCAGGCCGTTTTCTCATAAACAAACCAGCGCTGACGTAGGATTCAGAGGGAGGCGTCCTGCATGCGACGTCACGAAAATCAATGTTTGCCGGGAAATTCAAATGCCAAGTTTTTTCAGATGTGGCCCAATTCGCCTCAAATGGCTTGATTTCAACTGGATTTTTCTGGTATTGTGCAAGGTAAAAAAATTGCAGAGAATGCAGAATGTTACAGATATTTGACCAAAGTTTAATATAAAATAGGAGAATTACATTGATCTTGCTCCTGAATTTACCCGTGATATGCACTTTAATAACAATTTATTCACAGAGACAGTTAGAGCATCAACGAGAACCTTTTTAAAACTTACAGTTAAAACGAAAGGCTTCTGACAACTAAAGAGTCCCATTTTGTAATGTCCTGCTGCTGTATCTAAACTCTAGATAAAAGCATAGCTGATTTATGGACTTCTTATCATGTCTGTAATAAATCTGCAGCACCACATAGCAGACCCTGCAAGAAGCAAGGCAGCAATGCCCATTACTGAGCCATTACTTCAGGAACTAGACAGGGAGACAGAAGAAAAGCAGATGCTGTTTTCACCAGGGTACAAATAAGAATGTGCTCTGTTTGTACTATCAAACTTGCCTCCTGGTTTTAAATACACAGTGTATTTAGTAGTATCTTGCGAGCACGTTTTTGCTACTGGGTTTACTTACAGTACACAATGCAATAGTTACCCTGACATTTGCTAAACTGGCGAAGTGAATTACGTAGTGCTGAAGATGTAGCATTAGTTAAAACTAATTAATATTCATAGCTAGTGTGTTAGTTAGTTAATTAGTACCACAGTGTTGCCAAAATACTGCACTGTGTAAATATAACTGGTATTTTATGTTAAACAGTACAGTAAGACAAAGAACTGAAAAGGCAAGTGGTGATAGGATCAAGTATACAATTGTATGGCAAAGTTTTCTTTGCTTATTTATCTCTTGTGGAAATAACTATCCTGTGTAGCCAATTTAGCCAAGTGCAGCATGTGCAGCAGTTAAGCCTAGGTCACAACTGGACGTACGATTTTTTGGCGGTGCGATTTTTGGCGTTTCCCAAATCGCTACGTTTTTTTTGTTCCTGGAGAAAGACGCGCGTTGGCCGTAAGTTTGTCTTGCAACCTGAAAAAAACGTAAGCGCCCGTAGAGTTTGTTTGACATGACAAAGAACCTCTGCAGCCAGTCTACGGCTTGAAAATCAGCACGTCACAAACGCACCCTCCGTGCGTTTCACGCACGCCCTCCATGCGTTTCTTGCACGTAGACCGGCCGTAGGAGCACGTACGGCCGGTTGTGACCGAGGCTTTACTGGATGTTTGAGAGAAGAGGATGAAGGGCGGCACGGTGGTGTAGTGGTTAGCATGGTCATCTCACAGCAAGAAGGTTCTGGGTTCAAGCCCAGCGGCCGACGGGGGTCTTTCTGTGTGGAGTTTGCATGTTGTCTGCGTGGGTTTGCTCCGGTTTCCCCCACAGTCCAAAGACATGCGGTTAGGTTAATATGGGACGGCCTTGGGCTGAGGTGCCCTTGAGCGAGGCACCTAACTCCCAACTGCTCCCTGGGTGCTGTTAGCATGGCTGCCCACTGCTCTGGGTATGTATGTGTGTGTGCTCATTGCTCATGTGTGTGCTTCAGATGGGTTAAATGCAGAGAGGAATTTCACAAGTGTGTGATGAATAAAGTTGTGCTTTCTTTCTTTCTGAAGCCCATGTAAGATTAATGACAGCGAAAAAACATTCCACCAGTTTCTTGAGAGCAAATGAAAGTGATAACTCTAACCAGTGTCCTGTTTAGGTTATGGAATCTGAAAAAGCAATTTGGAAAAGACTGATCACGACAAGGTCATAGCTTAGCCTGTGATAAGTCCAGCATTAATGAGTGCGGTCTTGCTGTTGCTAATTAGCTGAACGGTAACTGGGACATATCACATTTTGGCCACATACTGTAATGCTCAATCTGTCTAAGCAGGCTTCTTCACCTTGAAAACCTCAAGTTGTAACAAACACACATATAGAATACACAGACACACATACAGTACCAGTCAAAAGTTTGGACCAACCTACTCATTTCATAGGTTTTTCTGTATTTTCACTATTTCCTACATTGTAGAACAATACTGAAGACATCAAAACTATGAAATAACATATGAAGTATACAGTGGTGCTTGAAAGTTTGTGAACCCTTTAGAATTTCCTATATTTCTGCATAAATATGACCTAAAACATCATCATATTTTCACACAAGTCCTAAAAGTAGATAAAGAGAACCCAGTTAAACAAATGAGACAAAAATATTATACTTGGTCACTTATTTATTGAGGAAAATGATCCAATATTACATATCTGTGAGTGGCAAAAGTATGTGAACCTCTAGGATTAGCAGTTAATTTGAAGGTGAAATTAGAGTCAGGTGTTTTCATTCAATGGGATGACAATCAGGTGTGAGTGGGCACCCTGTTTTATTTAAAGAACAGGGATCTATCAAAGTCTGATCTTCACAACACATGTTTGAGGAAGTGTATCATGACACGAACAAAGGAGATTTCTGAGGACCTCAGAAAAAGCGTTGTTGATGCTCATCAGGCTGGAAAAGGTTACAAAACCATCTCTAAAGAGTTTGGACTCCACCAATCCACAGTCAGACAGATTGTGTACAAATGGAGGATATTCAAGACCATTGTTACCCTCCCCAGGAGTGGTCGACCAACAAAGATCACTCCATGAGCAAGGCGTGTAATAGTCGGCGAGGTCACAAAGGACCCCAAGGTAATTTCTAAGCAACTGAAGACCTCTCTCACATTAACATTAGCCAATGTTCATGAGTCCACCATCAGGAGAACACTGAACAACAATGGTGTGCATGGCAGGGTTGCAAGGAGAAAGCCACTGCTCTCCAAAAAGAACATTGCTGCTCATCTGCAGTTTGCTAAAGATCATGTGGACAAGCCAGAAGGCTATTGGAAAATGTTTTGTGGACAAATGAGATCAAAATAGAACTTTTTGGTTTAAATGAGAAGTGTTATGTTTGGAGAAAGGAAAGCACTGCATTCCAACATAAGAACCTTATCCCTTCTGTGAAACATGGTGGTGGTAGTATCATGGTTTGGGCCTGTTTTGCTGCATCTGGGCCAGGATGGTTTGCCATCATTGTTGGAACAAGGAATTCTGAATTATACCAGCAAATTCTAAAGGAAAATATCAGGACATCTGTCCATGAACTAAATCTCAAGAGAAGGTGAGTCATGCAGCAAGACAGCAACCCTAAGCATACAAGTCGTTCTACCAAAGAATGGTTAAAGAAGAATAAAGTTAATGTTTTGGAATGGCCAAGTCAAAGTCCTGACCTTAATCCAATCGAAATGTTGTGGAAGGACCTGAAGTGAGCAGTTCATGTGAGGAAACCCACCAACATCCCAGAGTTGAAGCTGTTCTGTATGGAGGAATGGGCTAAAATTCCTCCAAGCCGGTGTGCAGGACTGATCAACAGTTACCAGAAATGTTTAGTTGCAGTTATTGCTGCACAAGGGGGTCACACCAGATACTGAACGCAAAGGTTCACATACTTTTGCCACTCACAGATATGTAATATTGGATCATTTTCTTCAATAAATAAATGACCAAGTATAATATTTTTATCTCATTTGTTTAACTGGGTTCTCTTTATCTACTTTTAGGACTTGTGTGAAAATCCGATGATGTTTTAGGTCATATTTATGCAGAAATATAGAAAATTCTAAAGGGTTCACAAACTTTCAAGCACCACTGTATATGGAATTATGTGGTCAACACAAAAGTGTTAAAAAACCCCAAAATGTTTCATATGTTAGATTCTCTGCGATAACCTGCCGATTTGTCCAGGGTGTACCCTGCCTTTCGCCCATAGTCAGCTGGGATAGGCTCCAGCTTGCCTGCGACCCTGTAGAACAGGATAAGCGGCTACTGATAATGGATGGATGGATGTTAGATTTTTCAAAGTAGCCACTGTTTACCTTGATGACACTTTGCGCACTATTGGCATTATCTTAACCAGCTTCATGAGGTTGTCACCTGGAATGCTTTTCAATTAACAGGTGCCTCGTCAAAAGTTAATAGGTGCAATTTCTTGCCTTCTTAATGCGATTGAGATCAAATAGTAAATAATAAAAATACAGGAAATAGCTCAAGTCCACAGCTGTAGTAATCCATATATACACTGCCCTGCCAAAAAAAAAACAATTGCGTATTCTAATATTTGGTTGGACCGCCTTTTTCAAATCCTCCAGAGTCTAATCTTTATGCTCCTTAGCAAATTGAAGCCTTTCCTCCTGATTAGTCTCACGAACAAGTGATTTTCTTCTGGCCACACAACTGTTTAGTCCCAATCCTGTGAGTTCTCCTCACATTGTGTGTGTGGAAATGCTCTTAATTTCACTATTAAATATAGCCGTGAGTTCTACTGTTGATTTTTTTACAATTCAGTTTCACCAAGCATTTAATTTATCTCTGATCATGGTCAGTCAGGATCTTTTTCCAGCTGCATTTCTTCCACGAAGATGATGATTCACCACTATCCTTCCAGGTTTTAGTAATGCATTGGACAGTCATAAGTCAAAGTCCTTCCCGTACCAGAACCTCGTCTTCCCAGGCAGTCTCCCCTCCCAGTAATAACCAGGCCCTTAAGGCGCATTGGGTGGCGCCGGTCTCCGTTTCCATAGCCCTTGGCCTCTCGCCTATATAGCTAGGGTTACAGTGGGGGGCCAGTCCTCTGGTAACCGCGAGAGTTTGACTCTCCACTCGCATCTGTATTGCAGCATGCCTTGCCAGATGGCAGTAGGTGCCATTTTTATGACGGTCTTTGGTATGACCCGACCGCGAGTAGAACTTGCAATTTCCCAATCGAGAAGTGGACATGCTAACCAGTAGGCCAACTTGTGGTGTATTGGACAGTACTTAACCCAATTCCAGTCATTTCAGCAATCTCCTTAGCTGTTTTCTTTGCTTTTTTCAGGCCAATAATTTGACCCTTCTGAAACACAGTAGCATCTTTTCCATAAGCAGGGGATATGTCTTCCGACATGTTTGTTTAAGAAATGAGAAGCTACTCACTGCATCAGTTAGGGTTAAAAGAATTGTTGCCAGCTAAAACATATTAATCACCGCAGTAATTATCCAATCAAAGGCTCTTATGGATTTGCTTATTTAAATCCAAACAGCGGCTTTATTTTTGGCTAGGCGATGTATGTCGAGAACCGCTCAAATAAGTAAAGAGAATTGACAGTCCATCATTACTTTAAGACACAAAGTGTCTTTTAATTTATAGAAATAAAGAAAAACCATTGAGTTAGAAGTTGTATCTGAACCTTTGACTGGTATTGTATGCGTACAGGGTTGGGAAAAGTACTGAGAAATTATACATAAATGTATAGATCATGTGTCAAAATCTTACACAATATTTGGGCTAAAATACTCTGAAAGTAAAAAGAATTTATTTTTAACTATACTCAAGTATAACAAAGTAAAAAATTAAATGCATTTAGTATAAATATGCAGGTGATTATAGAAAATCATGTGCGCTGATTGGTCGAGAAATTTTGACTATTTCTTGATAATCACCTCAAGCGACTTGGTAAAATAGCAGCCAATCACTTCATCACCGTAAGTGACAAAGAATGACAAATTATGAAAGAAAATGCTGTTCCTAAAAGCACTAAATATGCTATGAACTTTGGTCTAAAACTATTCAAAGGTAAGGTGGAATTATGATTTATTTTATCGATTTCAAAACAAATTATTTTATGTGAATCAGCATAGATAAGTGACACAAGTCTGCACGCATTACATTTGCATGCCACATTTGAACTTTGAAATGAATAATTTTTTAAAAACTTTTTTATTGTTTTAAATAATCACAGGTGTATTTATACTAAAGCAATTATCTGCCTCAGACTCAGTGAATAACGGTGAATAATAACCTCGACTTTGAGACAAAGTTGAGGTTATTATTCACTGATATTCACCTCGATTTCAGCAACATTAAGTAATGTCATGTTTTCATGTGAAAAATAAATGTTATTATTTTTCTGAAACTGCTACAAACAACTGCTATGCTGTTTTTCCTGAAATCATCAGTCAATCTTTATACGTTTACTGGCTATATGCATGACTAACATTATGCAGTTTGCTAATGAATTGATCAAAAATAAAAATAAAATCATGTACATAACCAATATTTAACATTAGCTAGCCAAATATTTTGACTACTGGAATCAATGCTAGCATAACTTGCCATTAGGAAAGAAAATAGGTTTCGTTAAATAGCCAGTTACTGTTAGCAAATTAGGAAAAAATGTTTTTTCAAATTAGATGGAGCTGATGTGTTCTATGAAAGCAATGGAGATGCTTCATTTTATATGAGTCTTTGCTTACTCCAGTATATTAAAACATTTTACTGAGGCAGGCACAAGGAATCTCATCCTCAGGTTCAACAGTCCAATCCATCCATTATCTGTAGCCGCTTATCCTGTTCTACAGGGTCATAGGCAAGCTGGAGCCTATCCCAGCTGACTATAGGCGAGAGGCGGGGTACACCCTGGACAAGTCACCAGGTTATCGCAGGACTGACACAGAGACAAACAACCATTCACACTCAATTTAGAGCAACCAGTTAACCTAACCTGCATGTCTTTGGACTGTGGGGGAAACCGAAGCACCCGGAGGAAACCCATGCAGACACGGGGAGAACATGCAAACTCCACACAGAAAGGCCCTCGCCGACCGCTGGGCTTAACCTTCTTGCTGTGAGGCGACAGCGCTAACCGCTACACCACCGTGCCGCCCCCAGGCCAGTCCAGTCCATCAATATTCAAAAGCACACATATAGCTCTAGTGCAATAACTTTGTCTAACTATAACTACATTGTGTAGCATGAGACCACAGCAGATGACAAATTGGCATGATTAATAGTTTTTTTTTACACTGATGAAATGGAAATAAAATGCATGTGAATCTATTCTAGCGATGGACAGAGTGCAGTCATTGGCTGGAAAAGAGATGAAGAAACCTTCAAAATTTGTAACGAGTACTTTGGTCTAAAAAATGTAAGGAGTAAAATGTCTTTTTTTCATGGAAATACATGAAATAGTGTGCAAAGTGTCATCAAGGTAAACAGTGGCTACTTTGAAGAATCTAAAATATGAAACATATTGTATTTTTTAAACACTTTTTTGTTTACCACATAATTCCATATCTGTTCCAGAAGTTATTTCATAGTTTTGATGTCTTCAGTGTTGTTCTACAATGTAGAAAATAGTCCAAATACAAAAAAAACAAAAAAAACAACCTATGAATGAGTCAGGGTGTCCAAACTTTTGACTGATACTGTACTTTTTTTGGGGGGGGGGGGCTTTTTGCACCTTTATTGGATAGGACAGTGTAGAGACAGGAAATGAGCAGGAGACAGAGACAGGGAGGGATCAGGAAATGACCTCAGGCCGGAATCGAACCCGGGTTCCCGGATTTATGGTATGGCGCCTTATCCACCATGCCCCCGATACTGTACTTTTATTATATTAATACAAAGTTGAAAGCATCACTGTACAAGCTTGAAATTATAGAAGTATCAAGTGTAATCACCAACCATGCTGGCGAGTCAACTTTGCATTTTTATATGGTAGGTTATAAGGCAGTAAACAGACTTAATAATTTCATTGTCCAGTACTTTTGAAGTGTCTCTTATCTGAGTTGTCTGTGAAGATTCTCAGTCATCCAGGTCATGGTAAACTGTGGGTGGTAAAAGAGAGCAACTGGACTTGCTTGAAAATTCTTGAAGACGTTTCACCTCTCATCCGAAAGGCTTCTTCAGTTCTGTCTGACTGATAGGGAGCATCAGGTATTTATCCTCTCATGGATGAAAAGCTCATCTAATAACTCAATGACACCTTTTCATCCATGAGATGATAAATACCTGATGCTCCCTATCAGTCAGACAGAACTGAAGAAGCCTTTCGGATGAGAGGTGAAACGTCTTCAAGAATTTTCAAGCAAGTCCAGTTGCTCTCTTTTACCACCCACAGCTTATCTGAGTTGATTGCACAGAAACCGTGCGAGTTGCATGTTGGATTGAGGCTGGTTTTAATCATTGCTTGTTAAATGTGGCTGTGATCTGGGAAGAAAGCCACAACACAATGGACCAGCATAGCACACTATCTGCTCCTTCTCTCTTTCTTTTTCTAACCAAACAAGTCTGAAAAAGCAGAACATGATGAAAGAGAGGGAAAAAATGGGAGAATAGTTGTTGATAAAGATTCAGCCAGGTTGTGATGGGACTCATGGAGCTTGCGAGATAAGATGCACAGTGAAGCTAATGCAGCATAAATCTGTTTCTCCAGCATAAAATCAACAGCATCTACAGCTCACTGCACCACTATAACAAAATGCTATGACAAAACCTACAAAGAGAGTGTGGGACCAAATTCAAGTGCGTTCACATGTAATGTTATGATGTACTTAAGCTTGTAGGAATCAACCAATTAAAATAACAATATTCTTTGGACTGGGCGGCACGGTGGTGTAGTGGTTAGCGCTGTCGCCTCACAGCAAGAAGGTCCTGGGTTCGAGCCCCGGGGTCGGCGAGGGCCTTTCTGTGTGGAGTTTGCATGTTCTCCCCGTGTCCGCGTGGGTTTCCTCCGGGTGCTCCGGTTTCCCCCACAGTCCAAAGACATGCAGGTTAGGTTAACTGGTGACTCTAAATTGACCGTAGGTGTGAATGTGAGTGTGAATGGTTGTCTGTGTCTATGTGTCAGCCCTGTGATGACCTGGCGACTTGTCCAGGGTGTACCCCGCCTTTCGCCCGTAGTCAGCTGGGATAGGCTCCAGCTTGCCTGCGACCCTGTAGAAGGATAAAGTGGCTAGAGATAATGAGATGAGATATTCTTTGGACTTATAACTAACAATTAAGTCAATATCGGAAATTATTATACATACAGGACACTTTTCCCATGGAATGAGAACATGTATTCTGTTCCCTTCTAGCGGGTTCCATTCATTTGGTTTGATAGCATGCAATATTATTAGCATATTGCTTATCCTACATGTATTACGCCACTCTACCCAATGGAGAATGAGCGTGCAATAATGTTACGATACTGCACATTGTCAAGACAACATAATGTCACACGTCAGCGCGTGAATATCCAATGAGAAACTTTTCTGCTGTGTCTGCGCACAATCATTTCTGTGTTTGCTGGGAAAGAAAAAGACGCGTTGAACACCCGAAAGGCTACCAAAACTTCATTTGATATTCTTCACGCATATTTACAAGAAAAAAAATACCCCAATGGACATCAAAAAACTGGAAAAGAGACATGTCGGAGATGTAAAATTTCTGTGCTAGCGAGTGACTGTGGCAGTTTGTAAACAAACATGGCCGCCAGGTTTGCTTCGTTAAAACGGAAGCTTTTGAGAGAATTTTGGCTGCCAGGTTTTGTGTAGCTGTCAATGTTGATTTTAAAAGTAACTAAGTAAATTACACAGGGAAATGAATATTTAAATCTGAGTGAAAAATACTGTGACGAGTGTGCATGGAAGAAGAGTCCGGAGACAGAACTTCTCAGTCATTAGCCTGTGCTACTTGCTCTTGATAGCACTGGCTTGAGTGCTTTATTAGCATTCGCTAACACTACTGATGAACCCTACACTGGCTGGAAGGTGACTTCACTGCCGCGCTAACAGCACTGAATGGTGGGTAAGCTAGCATTGGCCTTCGCTAACACTACTACACTGGCTAGAAGGTCACTGCACTGCCGCGCTAACAGCGCCATGTGGTGGGTAAGCTAGCGTTGCCTTTCCAGTTGGAAGGTGACTGCACTGCCGCGTTAACAGCGCCGAGTCGCAGGTAAGCTAGCATTGGCCTTCGAGAATGCTGATATGAAGAGAGTGTGTATGCATAATAATAATAACAATAATATTGGCTGGCTTTTTTTCGTGGTCTATCAGATATATTCCATTCAGCTAGCATGATATTGAACTCATCTTCGACTCATTCAGTATCATGCTAGCTGAATGGAATATATCTGATAGACCATGAAAAAAAAGCCAGTTAATATTATTCACCGATATTCACTGAGCCTGAGGTGGAGAATTGTTTCAGTATAAATACACAGATGATTATTTAAAAATCATATTAAAAAATAATTTATTTCACACTTCAAAAGCAACGTGCAAGTGTAATAAAGGCGCATGCAGACTTGTCACTTAATCTATGCCGACTCACATAAAATACTTTGTTTTGAAATCAGTAAAATAAATCACAATTCCACCTTACCATTGAATAGTTTTAGACCAAAGTTTGTAGCATCTTTAGTGCTTTTAGGAACAGCATTTTCTTTCATAATTTGTCATTCTTCCTCACTTATGGTGATGAAGCGATTGGCCACCATTTTGCGGAGTCACTCAGGGTGATTATTGAGAAATAGTCCGAATTTCTCGACCAATCAGCGCACGATTTTCTATAATCACATATGTATTTCGACTAATTTATATTAAAAAGAATTGTGAGGTTAGTAGAATTCAGAAGTCATAAATTTAGCCAAGAGTCTATAGTTGATTCGCACATTTTGGATGTAAAGCTGATTGTGTATGTGTGTAAATGCCTGAGCATTGAGGCATGTGCTCTGTAAATACTAACCAGCAGAAAATACCTACAATTAAACTCCTCTTGTGTTGTCTCACCAGGGAACAAAGACACTTAGAGCCTTTCATAAACAAACCTGTTTTTCTTATCGCAGGCAGCAAGAATTTGCTGTTGTTGTGTAACTCCAACAAAGTCAGAGAGGCAGGACACATGGAAATAATGACGGTCTACTGGCTTAACTTGCTTATTTAGCAGTGTCAATAACAGTGATCAGGTGTAAGTGGTGCATGGTGCCAGGTAGACTTCAATAACCCCATACCCTCCATCTGTTCCCTGTAGGATCTGCTACACTTGACAGAGTTGGACTTGTTGGAGTTGGGGGTTCACAGTCGACTCCATCGCATCCATATTCTCTCAAGCATCCAGGTTTTGCAGGAGAGAGAGACCAAAAGAGGTCAGTACCACCATCAGGCCAACACTTTTCTCCATGGCTGCCTAAGAAGGCAACATTTCCAATGCAGTTACCTTTTTAGGAGCCTCAGGAACTTCAGGCATAGTTACTGGGTTGTTCGGCACTATAAACTACTTTGGTAGAGTACTGAAGCTTGGAGAAAGCATGTGGTAGCCTTCACCCTCCCTGGTTAGTAGCTGTAGGATATAAGGGAGTGCTGGCTGGTAGGTTTGAATTGGCAGGTTATCAAAGTTTTTTAAAGGAGTTCTACTTAAAACCTCTTCTCAAAGGGAAACCCACTATTCTGATGGTTGCTCCAGACAGTCAAACAAAGGATCTTCAGTGAGCTTAAAGCTAGACGGCCTTTCGATTTCATAAAGTCGGTGATATTTAGTTCCCTCTGAAATTTGGCCATTGTGAGATATGTTTATTTCTGTAATATCTCAAAATAAACAGGCCATTCTGTGGCTGGGAAGTTATTTAATTTGAGGGGATTCCCTTGTAAATAATATGCATGAAATCGCTCGCTTCGCCCAGTCAAGCAGACAGAGGAAGTCCATGTGTGCATGTACAGGTTTACCTTCTTCTTCTTTTGGGTTTTACAGCAGCGGGCATCCACAGTGTTGCATTACTGCCATCTACAGGTTTACCTTGACCATGCACTGACCGTTACATCATTCTGTCGATAAGCAAACAGCTGATCACACTGAGGTGCTCGCTGACCGCCGATATTTATTAGTTTGGTCCTGCGTTTCCTTTCCTTCGCAACATAACGTCTTTTCTTCTCCCTTTCTATTATTGTAGTCGGTCTTTCACGTTTCATTCACACACTCACATCCTCCATTTTTCTCTCCTGTTTCAAATTTGTATCCCACAATGCCTTGTGCGAACGGGGAAAGCCCACCACATGATGCATGGCGTAGCATCTTGAATTGGGTCATGGTGAAGCAGGAAAAAATAGCAGAGAATTTCGGGCCACATGGCCCTAAATTCATTAATTGTTCTATTGAAAAAAAAATTATAATAAAATAAAATTGGAAATCTGTGATTCGAATTCAGTAGCTTTCGATCCACTAAACAAAAATAATTGGGTGTCAGGGAAAATTCTTTTTATGAACTAAACTTGAAAAATCGGAAAGGCAGTCTACCTTTAACTTTTTTTTAAAGAGTTTATGTTCCTCAAACTAAAATTAGTATCGTTATTCTTTTTCGTGGAAATGTATCTAACCTTCCAGAAAAAAATCTAGGTCCTGGATAAGGTTCCAGTGGTAGAGATGTTCCTTTTTTCACAGCCAGATTAAATCCTTAACCATTACGTACCCTGTGTGAAAATGTGCCTTATGTCAGATGTCTATGAGCCACTCTGAGCCCATGAGTCATATTATTATGTGTCACATGATAGACTTCTGCATGACTTTGGTTCAATGTGTGTTGGACATAAAAAGCCCCATCAAACTATTATAAACTTTCTTCCTCTTTTCCGGATTTTTCCTTCCACACTATAGCAATCTCTCTGACCTGAGAAGCACAGCCCTCTTCTTTCCCACCCAAACAAACTTCATCCCAAAAATCACAGGCTGACTAAACAAAAGCAGGAGTTATCATATCTTTGCCAGTTGGGATGTGTCACTGATGCTCTCTCTGTCTTTGTCATTCCTACAATCTGTGTTTTTCTTCATTTGTTTGTATTGGGCAGCCTATGACTATCAGGGTGTAGTGACTGCATTAATTTTGCTTGAAGAGGAGAGACAGCGTGTCTGCGTGGTTTGGGACAAGACATCATGCCCTATCCTACCAACAGACACCATTTCACTTTGTGGCCTTGGGAGATAAAGGATATGGGGCTGTATCAACAGGATTTAGTTAAGAAAACCAACCAGTGAAGTGCAAAGAGGATGTGTGTGTGTGTGTGTGTGTGTGTACCTGCATTTTCCCTTGACGCCAGCTCAGCCTGCTTGGAGGCCTTCATCAGAGAAAAGTGTAATTAGGTGTTATGCTAGGATTTCAGGACAGAGCTGCATGAAAGAAATACGAGTGTGGAATTATGCAGCATGCTGGAATTAAGATCAGACAGAAGCCGAGCTGGCATCAGTGCCTGGGGAACACACAGTAACGCTACACTGATGAGTTTACTGTCAACATGGATAGGATGTCATGCAGGGGCTTGTTTCCGCCCAGTGTGTGTACGGCGCATCAACACACACGCACACAGCTGTTAAGGAGCATGAAGGAGGAGCAGGCACACGTTTGTAGATTTTAAACTCCTCAACGTCAAACCTCAGTTACTGCAGCCTAAGGGCTAATATTCTCTGTGTGTAATTAAGTCTCTCTCTCTGTCAAACACACATATGCGCGCACACACACACACACACACACACACTGCACAGTGTTCACTGACAAGCTGAAGCTTGTTTGCCTGCATTAAAGTCTCTATACTTTTGCTGTAGCAGCTCTAGCTACATTGACAGATACACACTTGGTGCGTTATGATTTGAATCAGCGCTCTCTAAAGGTTTCAAACAGAGTAAACAGATTTCTTCACTTTGCTATTGGTACACTATTTGTGTACCAGACCTCCACAACAATTTGAACTGCCATTGTAGTTGTACTGTATATTTTAAAGTACGACTCTATATTGAAGAAAAAAAATAACATTTTTCTTATTTTGGTGACTTTTTAAAGACTATAAATCCTACCTCATTCTCAGACAGTTAAAAACGAATCAGCCTCTATTACAATGTCCCAAAGTGCATACTAAATAGCTGATTATTCCAGAGTATAAAATGTTATGTTGTAATGCACTGTGTGGACTTACTAATTGATATGCAAATTGGGATAATTAACAGTTATTCCACGAATTCGAGTCGTACATGAGCTGATGCTACGTGCCTCATCGACTATAAGCCATGTATGACGAGATTGAGTGGAATAACTGTTTTATTCTATCCACATTCACTGGATTTTGAGAAATGGAGCATTTTTAATTTTTTGCAAATTCATTAAATACAATCTTTATACAAAACGTCCAAAAAAATAATTTCCGCTTAGAATGTAAACAAACCGGCGAAATGACAGGAGCAATTTGTGAAAAATGCGATAATAATAATTCTTAAATTTTTTTAAAAATTATACGCTCTTACCATCAAATACTTTCATTCCATATTTCATTGCCTTTTTTGGGGGGTGGGGTGGGGGGTCTTCTTTAGGGTTTTTTGGCGGTTAACTTATAGGTGCATTACCACCACCAACTGGGCTGGAGCGTGGAGCAGGAGATATTGGGGACCTATATTTACCTCCGCCAAGGAGGTTATGTTTTCGGTAGCGTTGTTTTGTTTGTTTGTTGGTTTGTCTGTTAGCAACATTACGGAAAAAGTTATGAACGGATTGCTCTGAAATTTTTTCCAGAGGTGTGACTGGGCACAAGTAACAATCCATTAAATATTGGCAGTGATCCGGATCACCTTCTGGATCCTGGATTTTTTAAAGGATTCTTGGCGGAGGTCTGCGCTCTCCGAGTGCTTTTCTAGTCTTTTATCTATTTCTGTTTCTTTTCAATACTTGACAACAATTTTGGGGGTTTTGTTTTCAAGTAGAGTTTTTATTTCGCCCTCGATTGGTTCAGCAACACACTCCGCCATTTTGTTTTTCTCTACTCATGGTATATGAGCTGATATCCTAGTAGTAGAGTAGCCAATCAGAGCGCACGATTGCTCATATTCACTGAACGTGGATAGAACAATACACATTATTTTTTTCGCGGTCCGGTTTCCATCAAATCCTGCGCTCTGATTGGCTGGCGAGCGGGTCCGTATCCTATGATACGGACCCCAGTTACGGACCCCGGTTACGGATCTCTGGCGACTCGCTCGTTCACAACAACAACAAATATAGTAGCAATTTTTGTCAACATTTATTTTTGCATTTCTCAGGAGAATAGCATTAATTTTACATCATGGATAGTGATAACAACAGTCTTCAGAGTGAAAGCGAGTTTTACTACCCTGAGGAAGAAGAAATAAAATAAAACATTTCAGGAGAAAGCTAAAAACCTCTAACTGTTGCAAACGCCGAGCAAAAACATGGCTGAATCCTGAATGAGTCCTATTTGTATAAATAGGGGACTACATAGGCGGCAAAATGTAGTTTTTTTTCCTGCCATGGAAGTGCACTTGTATACCGAGGAGGAAGCAATTTGCATTACAGCCGTGAATGAGGATTCAAAATGGTGGCTCGGCTTGGTTTTCCCTTTCGGGCGCTCTCGTTTTCTGTTAGAATTTGATAAAGAAAAAAATTAATATATTATTTACCAGCTTAAGGTCGGTCCGTATGGTGAAATACCGTGACCTCGGCCTTGAATACTGACCTCGGCCCAAAGGGCCTCGCTCAGTACTTTCGAGACCTCGGTCACGGTATTTCACGATACGGACCTCCCAGCTGGTAAATAACACACATATATATATATATATATATATATATATATATATATATATATATATAGTGTCTAGAGTGAGAAGAGAAAACTATTATTGTTAGTACATGCGATGATGTAAACTCAGAATAAGTATGAACAGTCTGGAGAAATGCAGAGAAATGTTGCAAAGTGGCAATTAATCTTTTTTAACTCTATAACAAACCATTTGCTTATATTTCTTTCAGGCAGCATCGCAAACACACCCATGCTGGTTTGACCAGAAGCATTTACAGTCATTATTTTCTGACAAATAATTAATCAGCATGCTCAGATTTAAACCAGCAACAGATTACAAAAGACTGATTTCACAGAAGATGTCTGATTGTATGAAACGCTTCTTCTTCTTTTGTTCACAAGACAAGCTAATGAATATTAATGAGCATCAGGTAATCTTCTTTATGAATATTAATGAGTGGTCTCAGTGAATTGTAGAGGCAGAAAAAGGCATGTTACAAGAATATATTAAAAAGCATAATTTTCCTACACTTGAGATGTGTTTAGTAGATGCATATGCCTGAAAATGATATCAGATGTTTTAACACTTATAATCCTGTAAAGATACAGAACTCTGACTTGTCAGCAAAGCTGTGCTTGTTTTTAGTGAATACCTTACAGTGCAGAGAGAGGATCACTCACTGTTTTTGAATTCATGAGAACCATTTTGGCTGTTTGAGGAGTCAACAGGAGGTCTGACTAAACTAGCTTCAACACCTTTAACAGCTCATCCTGAATGCTGCTCCACGTAGCCTCACATCCTGTGAGAAATGCTAATGCTGTCCACACAAAAGTGTCTCAGGAGCCACGTAGTTCAAAACAAACGGCTCCTGTAGCTTCCCAGGTGTCTTTGGATGGACAATCAGAGGTCAGCATGGTCTCTGAGGCGACTTCCTCCCAAAACAAATGATAATGGCGCTGTTGTGGCTGTTTCTTCATTCAAGGCTAACTACTACTGAATTTTCATATCAGCCATATTTTGTTTGTTTTTTTCCACAGTGGTTTTAAATTTGATCAGTGTACTCACGCTCAGATGCATCACATTCCCAGAATGTATTTTAAATACCCTCATAAAGACAGTCATAAACAGAGGCATGCGTACGGTATGAGGAAGTTCAAATGAGTTTATAGCGCAGGCTAGCTCTTAAGATGCAACTTTGTTTTTCAGTGTTACACACCTTACCAGTCAAAAGTTTGTACTCCCCTAATCATTCATAGGTTTTTCTGTATTTGGACTTTTTCTACATTGTAGAACAATACTAAAGATATCAAACCTATGAAATAACATATGGAACATGTATGGAATTATGTGGTAAACAAAAAAGTGTTTAAAAAACAAAAACTTTCATATTATAGATTCTTCAAAGTAACCACCTTGATGACGCTTTACACACTATTGGCGTTATCTTAACCAGCTTCATGAGGCAGTCACCTGGAATGCTTGTCAATTAACAGGTGCCTCGTCAAAAGTTAATTAGTGCAATTTCTTGCCTTCTTAATGTGTTTGAGATCAAATAGTAAATAATAACAATACAGTAAATAGCCCTGTTCCACAACTTTAGTAATCCATATTATGTCAAGAACTGTGTCTGTGACAAATCTCAGTCATCCAGGTACATAGTAATCTGTGGTTGGTTGAAGAGAGCAACTGGACTTGCTTGAAGATTCTTGAAAACGTTTCGCCTCTCATCCTAAAGGCATCCTCAGTTCTGTCTGACTAATAGGGAGCATCCAGTATTTATCCTCTCATGGATCATCATAGAATCCAAATCAGAATGCTGATGGCTGCATTGTAGGTGGCTGATAAAAGATGTCATAGACACCCACCTCTGTTCAATGATGGTCGTTCCAGGTTGACAAAAATGAACGACCCTACAATGCAGCCATCAGAATTCGGATTCTATGATGATCCATGAGAGGATAAATACTGGATACTCCCTATTAGTCAGACAGAACTGAGGATGCCTTTAGGATGAGAGGCGAAACGTTTTCAAGAATCTTCAAGCAAGTCCAGTTGCTCTCTTCTACCAACCACAGGTCAAGAACTGTGCAACTCAGTAAAGAGAAACGACATCCATCATTACTTTAGGACATGAAGTGTCCTTTAATTGATAAAAATAAAGAAAAAAACACTGAATTAGAAGGTGTGTTTGTTTAATAAATACAGAAAATGTAAGAGACCTAAAAAGTTATTTGAAACAAGAGCCTAGTCATGTAATCTGACTTGTTTTATAATATGTGGTTTATGGCTGAGTGTTACTTGCATGCACTAATTAGAATTCTGTCATCACTGACTGGTGTAAAACGTACCCTGACAGAGGCACTTGGTATGACACTACCCTGCTATTTTTACAGACTGCAGATTTGTAAGCTAAAGTGGCAGCTTTTGCACATTGTCAGTCTTATACAGAAGTATTTCTGACCTAGACAAATGGACTAGAAGGTCGAAAACATAGCCTTTAGAAACAAAGAAGTGTTTAATTTGGACCGTCGGAGAGCTGCTGTTAACCTTCAACTGCTCATACTGTATTGTATTTTATCCTACTTGTGTGCTGAATGGGTGATTCATGTGCAGAAGGGTGGCCTTTCCAACATCGTGTGTTACTTTTGTTATAAGTGTAAAGACTGCAGTCATTTCCGTTGAATAACTGGACATTTCAAAGCAGAGATTTTTAATTTAGTGGCCAGATTTTCATTGAGTATATCAACACTTATTCTGTCCACATTCACTGGATATGAGCAATCACGCACTCTGATTGGCTACTTACTGTACTACTAGGATATCAGCTCATATTGAGGTATTTCACTCACGTGACCAAGTCATGTGACACTGCCATTTTGGACGGCACGGCTCGAATCAGTTTGAATGCGGGGAAGGCGACAAACGAAAAACATAAAAGAAAAAGGAGCGAGATGCAGAAAACACCTTCACTATCCAGCGACGTAGGGCATTTACAGGGTGAGCAGAGGGAGAGGTATTTGCAAAAATTGAGGTTAGCAGGCTTAGAGAACGACGTTTACCTGCTTCCACCAGGATTGTTCACTGACAGCTAAGATTTGTTCACATTTTCATTTACTTTCGGTCCTCAGGATAAACAAAATGTTATTAAATGTCATTGAAATAACTTCTTAGTCTGTTGAGACATGGCCCGTTATAAGTTTTTCCTTTACTGTATTTACTAGTTTACTGAGCGCGCTCCGGGGCGGGCTGGCTGGCTGGCTAGCTAGCGCTCCGGGGCTAGCTAGCGCTCCGGAGCCGGCTGGCTGGCTGGCTAGCGCTCCGGAGCCGGCTGGCTGGCTGGCTAGCGCTCCGGGGCCGGCTAGCTGGCTGGCTAGCGCTCCGGGGCCGGCTAGCTAGCGCGCGCTCCAGGGCCGGCAGGCTAGCGCTCCGGGGCCGGCAGGCTAGCGCTCCGGGGCCGGCAGGCTAGCTAGTGCTCCGGGGCCGGCTGGCTAGCGCTCCGGGGCCGGCTGGCTAGCGCTCCGGGGCTGGCTGGCTGGCTAGCTAGCTAGCGCTCCGGGGCCGGCTGGCTGGCTAGCTAGCTAGCGCTCCGGGGCCGGCTGGCTCAGTAAACTAGTAAATCCAGTAAAGGAAAAACTTGAGACTGAAAGGTTTTAACAGTCATCCAAATGACTGACCGTAAACATTGCTACAGTAACATACCAGCTACTGTTGTTGACATTAGCTAGCTTGCCGTCCAAAATGGTGGACACCGGGGCGTCACGTGACCCTGTGACGTCAGGTGAAATACCTCAATACCATGAGTAGAGAAAAACAACATGGCAGAGCATTTTGCTGAACCAACTGAGGACGAAATAAAAACTCTACTTGAAAACAAACCCCCCCCCAAAAAAAAACATAAAAAAGCAGCAAAATATGGAATAAACGCATATGATGGTAAGAACATATCCTTTTTTATTTTTCAAGAACTATTATTATAGCATTTTTCACAAATTGCTACTGTCATTTCGCCGGTTTGTTTACATTCTAAGCGGAAATGGTTTTGTCAGACGCTTTGTATAAAGTTTTTATTTATTGAATTTGCAAAAAGTAAAAATGCTCTGTTTCTCAAAATCCAGTGAATGTGGATAGAATAAAACAGTTATTCCATTCAATCTCGTCATACATGGCTTATAGCCAACTTGGTGCTACGCGCCTCATCGGCTATCAGCTCATGTATGACTTGATTTCATGGAATAACTGTTAAATATAGTTTAGTCATTGGTAATTATTGATCAATTCCTAAATATCGTATGTCATTTATCATGTGAAACAAAGAAGTCAAAGTAAAGAGATATCACTCTCTCTCTCTCTCTCTCTCTCTCTCGCTCTCATCTTTTGTTTTCCGGGATGTTCCTTGGGTGTGCAGTTTCCTGCCATCCTTACTGGCACACTGGGTGTGAGTTTGAAAGCGTCCGCTGCCACTTCCAGCCTGGTTCCTCTTTGTCAGGGTCCTAAACATAAACAGGTTTCTCGAGTTTGCTGCTCTCTTGTCCCCTTAAAAAACGCCCAGGTGTTTTTGGGAATCAAGCATCCCTTATGAAAATATAATATACTTTAGTACATGTTGTAATATTTTAAATACATTATATAAACACAGTGTATTATATCATAAAATACTAGGGTGTGCTACAGTATATATTTTAATGTTTTAAATATATATGCACATGAAATCGTAGAATACTAAGGTGTTTTACTTTACCTACTGTGAACTATGCTATACGTGTTTGGACAAAAAGTATAGCTGTAAGGAAACTTATTACAGTACTCTGAATAATATTTTGAAGGTATGATTAGTACACTAGCCATATGCTTATTCATGGCTATACGTGAAAGTCAATTATATATTGACTTGAAATTACCCTTGATCTAGACTCTAGATTTATTTAACAATTATTCCACGAAATTGAGTCATACATGAGCTGATAGCCGACAAGGCGTGTAGTGCCGAGTTGGCTATAAGCTATGTACGATGAGATCAAGTGGAATACCTGTTTTATTCTGTCCACATTCACTGAATTTTGAGAAATGGAGCAGTTTTATTTTTATTTTTTGCAAATTCGATAAATAAAAACTTTATACAAAACGTCCGACAAAATAATTTCCGCTGAGAATGTAAAAAAACTGGCAAAATGACAGCAGCAATTTGTGAAAAATGCGATAATAATAATTCTTGAAAAATAAAAAAAAAAGATATGTTAAATACTTTCATTCCATATTTTGTTGCTTTTTTTGTATTTTTGGGATTTTGTTTTTGAGTAGAGTTTTTATTTTGTCTTCGGTTGGTTCAGCAACACGCGCCGCCATTTTGTTTTTCCCTACTCACGGTATATGAGCTGATATCCTAGTAGTAGAGTAGCCAATCAGAGCGCACGGTTGCTCATATCCAGTGAGTGTAGCTAGAATAAATATATTTATATCAATCACGCCAAGAATACCATACTTGGGATGAAGCTGCAAAAAATATTTATTCAGTGGTTTGTTTAATTATTCATATAGCACATTTGAATGAAACATTTTGGCCAAAACAATATAATACGGTAGCTACATAGTTCATGTTTATATGAATTTGAATAATTACAAGCTCTTCTCTAGATAGAATGGATTTTAATGTAATCTCAGCATATTTCCATGTCTGCTGGATTGCTGTTTGTTTATATTTATACATAAATAAATTAGTTTCATACCCATATGATTAGATGGCATGGTGGTGCAGCGTAGCTCTGCCACCTCACAGCTCCAGGGTCCCCTGTTTGATCATGAGCTGTGGAGTTTGTCCATATTCTCTCCATGTACATGTACAGTGGTGCTTGAAAGTTTGTGAACCCTTTAGAATTTTCTATATTTGTGCATAAATATGACCTAAAACATCATCAGATTTTCACACAAGTCCTAAAAGTAGATAAAGAGAACCCAGTTAAACAGATGAGAGAAAAATATTATACTTGCTCATTTATTTATTGAGGAAAATGATTCAATATTACATATCTGTGAGTGGCAAAAGTATGTGAACCTCTAGGATTAGCAGTTAATTTGAAGGTGAAATTAGAGTCAGGTGTTTTCAATCAATGGGATGACAATCAGGTGTGAGTGGGCACCCGGTTTTATTTAAAGAACAGGGATCTATCAAAGTCTGATCTTCACAACACATGTTTGTGGAAGTGTATCATGGCATGAACAAAGGAGATTTCTGAGGACCTCAGAAAAAGCGTTGTTGATGCTCATCAGGCTGGAAAAGGTTACAAAACCATCTCTCAAGAGTTTGGACTCCACCAATCCACAGTCAGACAGATTGTGTACAAATGGAGGAAATTCAAGGAGAATCAAGGAAAATCAGGAGAACACTGAACAACAATGGTGTGCATGGCAGGGTTGCAAGGAGAAAGCCACTGCTCTCCAAAAAGAGCATTGCTGCTCATCTGCAGTTTGCTAAAGATCATGTGGACAAGCCAGAAGGCTATTGGAAAAATGTTTTGTGGACAGATGAGACCAAAATAGAACTTTTTGGTTTAAATGAGGAGTGTTATGTTTGGAGAAAGGAAAACACTGCATTCCAGCATAAGAACCTTATCCCATCTGTGAAACATGGTGGTGGTCGTATCATGGTTTGGGCCTGTTTTGCTGCGTCTGGGCCAGGATGGCTTGCCATCATTGATGGAACAATGAATTCTGAATTATACCAGTGAATTCTAAAGGAAACTGTCAGGACATCTGTCCATGAATTGAATCTCAAGAGAAGGTGGGTCATGCAGCAAGACAACGACCCTAAGCACACAAGTCGTTCTACCAAAGAATGGTTAAAGAAGAATAAAGTTAATGTTTTGGAGTGGCCAAGTCAAATCCAATCGAAATGTTGTGGAAGGACCTGAAGCGAGCAGTTCATGTGAGGAAACCCACCAATATCCCAGAGTTGAAGCTGTTCTGTACAGAGGAATGGGCTAAAATTCCTCCAAGCCGGTGTGCAGGACTGATCAACAGTTACCAGAAATGTTTAGTTGCAGTTATTGCTGCACAAGGGGATCACACCAGATACTGAAAGCAAAGGTTCACATACTTTTGCCACTCACAGATATGTAATATTGGATCATTTTCCTCAATAAATAAATGACCAAGTATAATATTTTTGTTTCATTTGTTTAACTGGGTTCTCTTTATCTACTTTTAGGACTTGTGTGAAAATCTATTGATGTTTTAGGTCATATTTATGCAGAAATATAGAAAATTCTAAAGGGTTCACAAACTTTCAGGCACCACTGTAGGTTTGTTTTGGTTTCCCCCTTGTCCAAAACCATTGCATTCCTCTAGGGTAAAATCCTCCTAGGTGTGAATGAATGTGTGTGTTCGTGGTGCCCTGTGAAGGATTGGTGTTCCATCCATGGTGAATTCTCCCGCATTGTTCCCAGGGGTTCTGCGATTGGCTGCAGAGCCACCCTCGACCCTGACCAGGATAAAGTGGCTACTGAAGATGAACAAATGAAGGGTTGATGGTAACTCATGGTTTTACTACTGTCTGGCATTCGCCCAGAATGCACAAGCTTGTTTCCCTTATCAGAGTCATGGTTGTCGAGATCACACTGAGCTTTCTTTAACATATCTGGAATGTTTATGTCTCAGCTGTTGATAACTTTCTATTTTATCATAAAGGCCACTCCAGCTACTTGCAGCAAGCACTCATGCTTATTTGACAAATGTTGCAGTGAATGTAGGGTATTAGTCTTTTGAAAACATGGATAACAGTGGTGGACTATCCAAGGCATGTATGTGGACTTGGATACTCAGCATGCCAGATGATATCACCCTCACTAACACGGATATCCATCTTTTCAACTGTTTACTGAGCAGCATAGCTCACAGTTCTACTGTTTCTGGATCAGCATGGCCTCTGACCATATAGGGACCACATATCTCACTCTGTCCATGTATCAGCTCTAATTGTGAGCTCTGTTGGATGTATTAGCATGCTAGCGGCTTTTCTGTCCATCACCGTGGACACCATGTGTGAATGGTACGGTAGCTAGGCATAAACCTGCTGACAGCGGTGTAGTAATGTGAGAGGGAGGATGATGTTCAGTTATGTTAGTCATGTGAGCTGTCATTAGTTCCTGAAAGAAAACACCAGCCATGAGGAATTTATTCCACACTGTATCACCACGAGGCACAAAGTCAAAGATAAAGTCAAGTAAATTCTTGGGCTTTTATCCAAAGAAAGGCATATTTTGTTCGTTCATACAACTTAAATGAAAAACAAACATTTTGAACGATTGTTATTATAGTGTTATAATCTTATGAACACAAAAATAAACTTTAGATTTAATTAAGATGCTTGCAGTAATGGTTTCCTTTAACTAAAACCTGATCTTAAATACTGTTTCTGAAAAGGAAATGAGAATCATTTTCAGCTGAAAATAACGTATGCCTCACTGATGATTTAAAACTGTGGAATGTGGCATTTCACAAAAATAACAGTACAGCTTACATTTTGTGAATTGATAAATTGCTCTTTCCTTTAGCCTTGGGCACAGGAGGCAAGCACGAACTGTGAGTTTCCTGCCTGGAACGAAAACATGCAGAAGGAGATTGTGAGAGACATCACAGGAAGGCGTGTGTAGAAGAAACCGATTTCCGGTCTTACTGTTCTGCTTGATTGACACTGAAGTTAAGCTTTGGCAGCAGAAATGAGTAATCCAGAACATAACCGGTTTGAGATATGACTCAGTGTTAATTAGTGACAGGGAGACTCCAGAGGCGTGGTCTGTGTAAAATGCTTAAATATAATTATAGAATGGGAGTCAACTAGATTTATAGGACTAAGAGTTTTTGATGTGTTTTCATTTTATTTCCCACTGTAATCTATACTTAACAGTTATTCCAAGAAATCGAGTCGTACAGGAGCTGATTGGCTATAAGCCATGTATGACGAGATTGAGTGGAATAACTGTTTTATTCTATCCACATTCACTGGATTTTGAGAAACAGAGCATTTTTATTTTTTGCAAATTTGATAAATAAAAACTTTATACAAAACATCCAACAAAATCATTTCCGCTTTGAATGTAAACGACCTGGCAAAATGACAGTAGCAATTTGTGGAAAATGCTATAATAATAGTAATTCGTGGAAAAATAAAACAAGATACGTTCTTACCATCAAATATTTTTATTCCATATTTTGTTGCTGCTTTTTTTTGTATTCTTTGGGGTTTTGTTTTCGAGTAGAGTTTTTGTTTCGTCTTTGGTTGGTTCAGCAACACCTCATTTCATCTCATCTCATTATCTCTAGCCGCTTTATCCTTCTACAGGGTCGCAGGCAAGCTGGAGCCTATCCCAGCTGACTACGGGCGAGAGGCGGGGTACACCCTGGACAAGTCGCCAGGTTATCGCAGGGCTGACACATAGACAAACAACCATTTACACTCACATTCACACCTACGGTCAATTTAGAGCCACTAGTTAACCTAACCTGCATGTCTTTGGACTGTGGGGGAAACCGGAGCACCCGGAGAAAACCCACGCGGACACGGGGAGAACATGCAAACTACACACAGAAAGGCCTTCACTGGCCACGGGGCTCGAACCCAGAACCTTCTTGCTGTGAGGCGACAGTGCTAACCATTACACCACCATGCTGCCCGATATGTGAACATATAATTCAAAATGAAAAAGAACCCTTTTGTTACACTGTATCGAGATGTATGCATTTGGAATTCAATGTGTGACGAGACAAACATTTTATTGGACAAGCTTGTCATTGTAATGTCCAATAAACCTTCAGGACCATTAAGAACCTCTTGTAATACAGTAAGTCTGCAATCCTTTTGAGTATCTCCATAAGCCTTTCAATCTTCACGTCTACCAAACCATTGCTTTCACCACACCGCTGATTCTATAATTCAGTGTAATTATGGATTAGATTGTGATTTTATTTTGTTGTGGCATGGTGATGCAGTGTTCAGGTTAGATTGAAATGTGATTAAGATACATGCTTTTCAGAAATCCACTGAGTTACTGGACATGTGTTGTTGGCAGGTTACTGGACATGTGTTGTTGGCAGGTTACTGGACATGTGTTGTTGTTTATGGCAGCATGTCATGTCAGTTACTGGACATGTGTTGTTGTTTAAGGCAGCACAGCATTGTTGAATTCTCAAATCTAATTGGTCAGAATGTCTCGGTTTGTTTTCAATAACAGCATGGCTCATTTCAGCTGCAAAGTAAATAAGTTTATATTAATGCATTCATTCTTATACATTATCCTTTATATAGTAATGGCTCGTTCACAGGGCTTCTATGACAGTTATTTCAATAATAATATACAAACTAAAACAATGCTATTTAACAAAGAAAAATCTCATTGTTTTATGGTGTAGCTTTATTTATTGAAGGAATCCTGAGCATCAGTGCTTTGTAACAGTCAGAGATAAATCTGTCATTTTAAGTTTTCCGCCATGGGAGAGCTTTCAGGATGGAGAACTTTGCATTTTGGGATTTCTCAGTGACAAGATGCATTTTATTATTATTATTATTATTATTATTATTATTATAGGCTCCAGCTTGCCTGCGACCCTGTAGAACAGGATAAAGTGGCTAGAGATAATGAGATGAGATTATTATTATTAACTTAAAGAAACAGAAAAAAGAGAGGCTGTTAAGAATAATGGGTGATAATAGGAATGGCACCAGATTAAATGTGACTATACATGGCTAAAATGTATGCATTTCTTAAGAAATATTGCAGTCAGTGATAAATTGCTGTGGTATGTGCTGTGATTGGAAAATAATTAACTGTTGGATGGTAACAGCATTTAATCCTTTTCCAATAACCACATACCACTTCATGCTTTATTCCTTATTTTATCCTTTTTATCCCCCGCTGGCCAAAAGGCCTGAAGGGGGATCATGTCATGGTGATGTCCATCTGTCCCGGGAAGGGTGCTGACTTTCTGAAATCAACTCCTCACAATTTTTGGAGGAATTTCACCAAACTTGGCAAAAGGCATTGTGTATGTCGTTAGTACGCATATTGTAATTTTGTTAAATTCGGTTGCATTTTACCAGAGTTGTGGTCCGTGATTTACAACCTTGTACTTTCACAATTTCATGTAGGTGTGCTCGTCTTCTGACATCAACTCCTCTCACAATTTTTGGAGGAATTTCTCAAAGCTTGGCAAAAGGCCTTGTTATATGACAGTAATACGCATATTGCGATTTAATTTCGTTTGTGAAAATTTTACCAGTTTTGGCCCTTAATTAAATAACTTGTATTTTGACAATTTCATAAGGGTGTACGTTCTTCTGAAATCAACTCCTCTCACAATTTGTGGAGGAATTTCACCAAATTTGGCAAAAAGCTTTGTTATATGACAGTTATACGCATATTGAAATTTCGTTTAATTTGGGCAAATTTCACCAGAGTTATGCCCTTGATTATTAACAAACTTGTACTTTGGCAATTTCATCAAGATGTGCTTGCTTTCTGAAATCAACTTCCTTCACAATTTTTGGAGGAATTTCATGTAATTTGGCAAAAAGTTTTTTTTATCCCCCGCTGGCTGAAAGGCCCAAAGGGGGCTTATGTCGTGGCGATATCCGTCTGTCCATCCGTCCTGGGAAGGGTGCTCACCTTCTGAAATCAACTCCTCTCACAATTTTTGGAGGAATTTCACAAAACTTGACAGGATTTTTTGTTATATGTCGGTAATACGCATATTGCAATTTTGTTCAATTCGGTCGCATTTTACCACAGTTATGGCCTTATAGCATAGATATAGTTGCCAGCGGGGGATATTGTGCTCTCAGAGCACTCTTGTTCAATATACAGGTTAAGCAATGAGAAAGCAGGGTAAGGCAGGTTTTACATTACATTAATGGCATTTAGCAGACACTGTTATCCAGAGTGACGTACACACCCAGAGCAACCCAGAGAGCATTTGGGGGTTAGGTGTCTTGCTCAAGGGCACTTCTGCCATTTCTACTGGTCCAGGGAATCAAACCAGCGACCTTTTGGTCCCAAAGCTGCTTTTCTAACCATTAGGCCATGGCTTCCCCATTTTGATTTTAATTTAGGTTTGATTTTTGATTTTAATTTAGAAATGTTTTACATTACATAAAACAATGTAAAGCAATTACATTGCATATAATACTTATCAGTTGGAATGTGGCACAGTTATAGAATTTAGTGAGGACAGTGAGAGGGCAGGGTCCCGTCCCCCTCACTCATGCTGGAATACATTGCTGAGGGGCTTATAGGTGGACCGGCCAGGCGCTCTGGCTCTGGGTTCAGGTTCCTGAGGAGATGCAGTTTATCAGATTAAAGCATGGAGGGAGAGAGAGAAATATCTGTACTCTGTCACTGACAGGCAGGGTCACATCAGAGAGTTCATCAGGATAGTGGGTGCAGTGTGTGACTCATCATCTCAACCAACTCTCCTCGATTCATAATATACCTCCCTCATTGTGCGTGTTATGGTAGAAATGTGAACTTTTGTTTTAAATGCATGCAGTCACAGCAGTAGATTGACATTATCGTTGCTCTGCTATGACTTCAGTGGCGTCTATATCAGATACTAATCTCTATTTTCATGAACGTGTCTCCACCTGACTGATGAAAATGAATTATAGGACCTCATGGAGTCGAGGCCGCTGTGTGCAGTAACATAAGAAGTTTCAGCTTTATCCAGATGTTGTTTTCAGTCTAAAATTGCCTGCCATGTATGTTACATCTAGTCAAGAGTGTGTCTGGTGCTACTGTTACATCTAAGGCAAGGCTTCTCAAGGGTTTTGTAGCCAGGGACGTGTTTAACTGTAAAATAAATTTAGTTGCCAATGCACTGCAGCCATTTTATTCCTGAAACTTCTTCCGACAGCACGTTAGATCCCATCTCATTTCATCTCATCATCTCTAGCCGCTTTATCCTGTTCTACAGGGTCGCAGGCAAGCTGGAGCCTATCCCAGCTGACTACGGGCGAAAGGCGGGGTACACCCTGGACAAGTCGCCAGGTCATCACAGGGCTGACACATAGACACAGACAACCATTCACACTCACATTCACACCTACGGTCAATTTAGAGTCACCAGTTAACCTAACCTGCATGTCTTTGGACTGTGGGGGAAACCGGAGCACCCGGAGGAAACCCACGCGGACACGGGGAGAACATGCAAACTCCACACAGGAAGGCCCTCGCCGGCCACGGGGCTCGAACCCAGGACCTTCTTGCTGTGAGGCGACAGTGCTAACCACTACACCACCATGCCGCCCATATTCCATTCAGCTAGCATGATATTGAATGAGTCAAAGATGATATTATATTATATTATATTATATTATATTATATTATATTATATTATATTATATTATATTATATTATATTATATTATATTAGCCAGCCAATATTATTTAAATATTAATATATCTTCAGGGAAATGTCATTACTGTACTAGTGCCAATGTCTCTGGCATACAAATGAACTGAACTAATGTGAAACTCAAACACACTAAATTTGCTAATCCTGTGTTTGTCGAGCAAATGGAACGAAACTAGCCTTTAACTCAACTAACTGGAAAAACTAAAGAACATTAATAGACGAGTTTACAGTAGATAACACATTTCTAGCTCAGTCTTTAGGACCTCGCAAGAAGTGAGAAGCAAAAAAGTGGAGTACCTGCTTCTCCTGTCCTCCTCCTTCTGTCCTCACATCTCATTTAGACTACTATAGGCAGGAAGGGCTGCTCGTAGCTCTGTTTGTTATCATCCTACAAACAATGAGGAGGAATCTTAGGACAAAGAGAGGGGAAAGTGTGCTTTCCACAGACAACAAGAGAACGCAATCTGCTCCCCCACTACTCCTGTGTTTTATTAGCTCACATTTAGTGACTCAGGCCCTTTGGCTTTATTTTGGATTGAAAGAGATAGTAGTAGAAATGAAACAATTTATTAATCAGAGACAAAATCCCTGCTTAGTCTTGTCAGAAGCTGCAATGACTGCATAGTTATGCACAACTGAAGGTTATGTTTGAGGCCACTAATGTGATGACATACACACACACACACACACACACACACACACCGAGTGATAGAGGCTGGGGGCAGGGGCTGGCCAAGCTGACTGGGCGTGAGAGACGACTCCTCAAGTTCTGCCCAGTGTAGAGGGTGTGTCTGGGAAATCCTAAATCACTCCCCTAAGGGGGAACGCAGTGAGAGAGAGAGAGAGAGAGAGAGAGAGAGAGAGATGGTAAAACTCCTGAAGAGAAAATTGCTGGCACAGCTTGTAGTATGAGGCCAGCGGCAGCAGAACAGTTGTGTTTGTAGGGAAGGTGAAAGCTGTTTGCTGTGTTTGTTAGTCTTGTCAGTGGGAGTTTTGCACTAGTTCATCATGCTTGCTATAGAGCTGTGACGGGGGAAAAAAGACATCTGTCTATCTACCGGGATACTCCAATTTACTTTCAGACAGGTAAGCTTCAGAGTTTTAAATCAAATGATTTCGATGTTTCAGTTACATTTTAGATGAAAAGGAATAAAAATCTGGCCTTTTTTTTGTCAATCGTGCCCAGGATTGGACACAAATCAAATAATTAATTAGAGATCAGTTTAAATTCAGTCATATGTGGATTACCTTTAGACAGATACGCATAAAACATAAAGCTGTGTTGTAATGGTCAGTCTGTGTCTTTTAATGGATTTATGAATGTAAAAGATTCAGTGGCTGCAGTGTGTGTGTGTGTGTGTGTGTGTGTGCTCCAGACAACCAGACTGGCAGACACCACTGCGAGTTTTAATAACTTTGTGACGGATATGCCTCTCATCTCTTGGCTCTGTTCTTACCTTGAATGCGACACTGTGGGACGCATCATTTTAGCGACGGGGAGGCGGAGATGCCCATTTCCTCTCACAACACCCTGCTAAATACTTTTCAACAAAAGCAAGGATTCATGAATTGTATTTTCTCTGTCATTTAGTGGTAAAGGCTGCAAACATAATGCAGGGTTTGTAAATGGCAGTAACTTGTCAAAACTTGCTGGAGAGGACTGTGGAGTTATGCTGAAGGAAGGGAGGGAGGGCGGTGGGGGGCGTCTGCTGGCTTTTGCTTTATCATAGTCAGTCCCAGCATTTGTTCATTTGTAGTGTGGTTATGGGGTTATGGCGTGATGCACAAACAGGCATGTCGTGTGTGATCTCAGCGTGAAAAATGACTACTTTTAGCAAGGGAAGTGTGGTGTGTTTGCAGCTCTGCTTGTATTTTTGCACTTCCTCAACTTATAAGAGTAGGTGGACAGAGACTCTGCAGAAGCAGACTATAAGGACATGAAGCTGTGATTTGTGGCCATCAGCACTTGTGGCTCTGTATTATAGGCAAGAAAAGCTGAATGCAGAAAGTGTCATGACTGGGGTGGAGGAAGCATGTTGATGTATTGCTGTCCATATGGTCAGTTGTGTGTGAAGAAGAGCAGTGAGCTGTCGTGGACACTTAGAACGTTCAGCTTCTGTCTGTTGTTGATTTACAGCTCTTGTGGAATTTAGGATTTTTGATTTCTTTCCAATGGTGATGTCTGTGGTGATATCTGCGGTGAGGTCATTGGCGATATCAATACCAATGTCTAGATGAATGTCTATGGTGATGTCTAGATTGACATCTATGGTGATATCAATGCTGATTGGACACAAATAAAGTGCACTCATGCATTTCATGTTGTTATCTGTAGATGTGTAGTCCTGTGATGTTTTATGGAACACCATGGTCCTGGAGAAATGTTGTTTTGTTTCAGCTGTGTACTGGAACAACTGTGTATGGTTGAAATGACAATAACCTTGACGTTGACCTTGTTGATGTGTATATCACTGTCTATGGTGATATCTATGGTGATGTTTATGACAGTGTCTGACAATGATATCGATGGCAACATGATCTCAGTCTAAAAGAGCAAGCAAAAGTAAAATACAGTGATGTCAGTGTGGACTATGGAGTCTGAAAGGGGCCAAAAAGTATTTTACGCAAACTATTTTACCATTATATTGTTAACTATGCCTGCCTTTTCTGATTAGATGAGCTATATTAACCATGATACCTGATTGGACAGGTGTTCCTTCTATTTCTCCTGTTCATATTTGTTTTCCAGAACATTTGAAGTTTTATAAGCAAAGCAAAACTTTCGGACTCTTTTTGCGTACTAGTGTGGAAGCTCTGCAGCTACGGTATTGAAATAGAAGGTTGTAAGTTCAAATCCAAAAAGGCTGCAAGAGAACCATGTTTGGGTCTCGTAATAGGGATGTAACCAAAATTGGTGGATAAACTTCTGGATAAAAGGTGATGTGCAAAAAAACCTAAATGTTAAAATGAATTTCCAATCATCTAATAGAACCAACGGCCAGTGAGAATCATTAACGTTGTTCTTATGGATTTGATCTTCTGTTTGCTCCACCTAAACGCCACTGTTTCACTCTTTCAGTCTGTCTTGTTTGATGCATGGCTCTGGCCTGAGAGCTCTTTAAACCCACACAATCACCCAGCCTTTTGTCCCTAGTGAGCAGGTTTGAATTAATTAAAAGAGAACTGCATTATTCACAAGATTCCCACCAGGTCCCGTAGGGGGTAGATGGGCTGTGAGAGGCCAGAGATTGAGAATGGTGAGCTTGTTGTTTTGAAACACACTGAATTTTCCCCTCCTTCATGTATTTAACCTTTTGGCGTATGTCCCTCAGTGTCTGTCAATGTCCCTGTGTTCTCTGAAGGCTGTTTATGCTGTAAAGACATTTCTGATTGTGTGAAGTGCATAATGTGACCTAGTCATGGTCTGTTATTGTTGCTAATCTAATCCATGCATGGGTGGATAATACCATCATACTTGTTTTCAACTAATCTCTGGAAGGAAACTCAGGATGGAAACAGACTGGCTTATTAAAAAAGGCCAGTCAAGGCACAGGGTAAGACACGGGGTCATTTTAACAGTGATCCATAAAACAAGAGCCAGCTTATAACAGTGATTACAGTGATGACCCCTCTGTAAAAAAGCAAATGCACCAAATGCACCAAGATGATAATGTATGAGTGATATATATATATATATATATATATATATATATATATATATATATATATATATATATATATGAGTGATTCCACGCTTATGGGTACTGAAATGGGGACATGAACTTATTCACCTAAAACCATTTCTTTTTTTACCATCAGGTCACAAAACATGTAATCTTTAATGAATGATATGTTAAAAGATAACTTTAATTTTCTGAGATGTAATAAAAACATATTTATATGCCAAAGTCAAGCCTATGAGTTCCAAAATGATGTCTGTTACATTACTTCTGTTACGATTGTCCATCTCGCATCTGTTACAAATTAATTACAATCTAGCTATATACCATGTTAATCTTATTGAAAGAATGTGTATGTTTATTCTACTACACATGTTTATTAATTATATTTGCTAAAACATTGCCTTCCTATGTTTCAAAAAGTAATTCTACATTGTTAAAATTGAGAATATATATGTCCACAACACTTCTGTTACGTTCTGACTTTGGCATATAAATATGTTTTTATTACATCTCAGAAAATTAAAGTTATCTTTTAACATATCATTCATTAAAGATTACATGTTTTGTGACCTGATGGTAAAAAAAAGAAATGGTTTTAGGTGAATTTTTAAAAATAAGTTCATGTCCCCATTTCAGTACCCATAAGCGTGGAATCACTCATATATATATATATCTTTGTTTGTGTGTGTGCATAGCATAGAGGATGATGTCAGGAACAAACAGGTGCTTTTGAAAGGCTAAAAAGTGAGAGTAAAAAGAGCCATAGGGGAGGAAAGATGGATGGAAGGAAGGGAGGATAGAGATTTATTTCAAAAGCAAATACCGTAATCAAGGCTTTCCCCAAAGTGTGGATACGCAGCGCTCCGCCACGCTGTGTGATGTCAGTGCCACGCTGTCACTTGCACACCAAAAAAATCAATACCGTAAATTGAACAATGCAGAGTACTTTCTGTACCTAAATATCTCCTATTCCACTCTGAAAATGAGTAATAACTACAGAAATAGGAAGATACTGTAATATATAGGTCTAGACTATCCTGGTACTCAATCCAGAAGTGAAAATAAAGGGTTTTGCTGTGGGCACTGACTGCCATTCGCAACCATACATAAAACCATGTTCCAGACGTTGGTCACTAGATGGCGCTGTTGCGTGATTTAACCTCAATTCTGTTCCTGGCATCCTGGAATTAGAAAACGAAGAGGCGTACTACAAAGTTTTTTCATTTCAAATCTAATTTTGCTCTTTAAATTTTGCCCCTTGCGTATTTGACAAGGTAAAAAAAGGCAAATTTACTAATGTTGAATTGTGCGTAAATCAGCCCTAGATGCCCCCAGAATGCACCATTTGAAGTCTCTAATTTCAAAATTTTCCAGGGGAGCATGCCTCCAGACCCTCTTAGAAGCCTTTGAGGCCCACTAGGCCGGGCCAGCCCTTATGGGTTGGACTCCACATCAGTAGCACCACTCTGATATTTTTTTCTGGGGAACGCCCTGGTAATGGATGTGATGCTGTATGAATGAGTATCAGACATGCAGAAATTATGTATCGGGGAAGAAGGATAATAGCCTTAAAAACAACTAAGAATGTCTTTGTCCTTTATTCTGCTTTACTCATGATCCATGATTAATAGACAAATTTATCAGTTTAGAAATTTATCACAGTCCAAAGACATGAGGATTGGGTCGACTGGCTACTCCAAACTGCCCATAGGTGTGAATGTGAGGGTGATAGTTGTTCGTCTCTGTGTTGGCCCTCGCATGATTGGCGACCTGCCCAGGGTGTACCCTGCCTCTCACCCAAAGTCAGTTGGGCTTGACTCCAGCTTCTCCCGTGACCCTGACGGATAAGCGGTATAGACTTTCTTACACTTGCACTCAAATTTAAGATATGCTTACTCCTATAAAATACTCCAAATGACACATTTCCTTTGTTTAAAGTCAGAAATGATCAAGATAAGACATAAAAAAAAAACACTTACATGAAACTGGGTTCAGTCTTTAAAGACCGTTTGAATGTTATTGGAAAGATTTGTTTGAAAACGTTAGAGGTGACTAACAAGGTTAACTGTTTGCAATGGCATATTTAGTGATGAAAAATACCAAACTTGAAAAGTACAATGCTCTCAGGACTAGTTAATTGATTAGCTGGTGTAATTATGAGCTGCATACCTTTAGAGCCAACAGCTGCCTCTCTACCACACACAGTCAGGATCTCCTCTGGGCAGCGCCATCTCAGATACCAGCCTGTGGTTATATAAAGCATGGCGCTTGACCCATACTGCATTCCAGTGAAGGAAAAAAAAAGCTTAATTACTGTATATTTGAGGCATGCAGGGCACTCGGTGTGTGCTGCTTGCAATAGGAATGTGTTGTTAGAGCAGGTAGGGCAGTGTTTTGGATAAAGGTTATGAGCCAGTATTCATTCTTGATGTTTATGAACCCTGACATGGTGTTTCGGTTACACCAAGATGATCCTTGATAAGTAGGTGTAAGGACGTGAGCTATCCTGTTGCTCACCTCTTGTCACAATCCTGATCATACTGGTTTGGATGAGTAATATCGCATGGCTTTGACTCACATAGCCATCATATCCAGGAACACACAAAAAATATGAAAATATTTTTACTGTTCCTATCTTGCTGCTATTGCAAAACCTCAATCTCAGAGTACACTATTTCTTTAGCTCAGTACAGTGATGCTTGAAAGTTTGTGAATACTTTAGAATGTTCTATATTTCTGCATAAATATGACCTAAAACATCATCAGATTTTCACACAAGTCCTAAAAGTAGATAAAGAGAACCCAGTTAAACAAATGAAACAAAAATATTATATTTGGTCATTTATTTATTGAGGAAAATGATCCAATATTACATATCTGTGAGTGGCAAAAGCATGTGAACCTCTAGGATTAGCAGTTAATTTGAAGGTGAAATTAGAGTCAGGTGTTTCCAATCAATGGGATGACAATCAGGTGGGAGTGGGCACCCTGTTTTATTTAAAGAACAGGGATCTATCAAAGTCTGATCTTCACAACACATGTTTGTGGAAGTGTATCATGGCACGAACAAAGGAGATTTCTGAGGACCTCAGAAAACGCGTTGTTGATGCTCATCAGGCTGGAAAAGGTTACAAAACCATCTCTAAAGAGTTTGGACTCCACCAATCCACAGTCAGACAGATTGTGTACAAATGGAGGAAATTCAAGACCATTGTTACCCTCCCCAGGAGTGGTCGACCAACAAAGATCACTCCAAGAGCAAGGCGTGTAATAGTCGACGAGGTCATGAAGGACCCCAGGGTAACTTCTAAGCAACTGAAGGCCTCTCTCACATTGGCTAATGTTAATGTTCATGAGTCCACCATCAGGAGAACACTGAACAACAATGGTGTGCATGGCAGGGTTGCAAGGAGAAAGCCACTGCTCTCCAAAAAGAACATTGCTGCTCATCTGCAGTTTGCTAAAGATCACGTGGACAAGCCAGAAGGCTACTGGAAAAATGTTTGTGGACGGATGAGACCAAAATGGAACTTTTTGGTTTAAATGAGAAGCGTTATGTTTGGAGAAAGGGAATCACTGCATTCCAGCATAAGAACCTTATCCCATCTGTGAAACATGGTGGTGGTAGTATCATGGTTTGGGCCCGTTTTGCTGCATCTGGGCCAGGACGGCTTGCCATCATTGATGGAACAATGAATTCTGAATTATTCCGGCGAATTCTAAAGGAAAATGTCAGGACATCTGTCCATGAACTGAATCTCAAGAGAAGGTGGGTCATGCAGCAAGACAACGACCCTAAGCACACAAGTCGTTCTACCAAAGAATGGTTAAAGAAGAATAAAGTTAATGTTTTGGAATGGCCAAGTCAAAGTCCTGACCTTAATCCAATGGAAATGTTGTGGAAGGACCTAAAGCGAGCAGTTCATGTGAGGAAACCCACCAACATCCCAGAGTTGAAGCTGTTCTGTACGGAGGAATGGGCTAAAACTCCTCCAAGCCAGTATGTAGGACTGATCGACGGTTACCGGAAACATTTAGTTGCAGTTATTGCTGCACAAGGGGGTCACACCAAATACTGAAAGCAAAGGTTCACATACTTTTGCCACTCACAGATATATAATATTGGATCATTTTCCTCAATAAATAAATGACCAAGTATAATATTTTTTGTCTAGTTTAACTGGGTTCTCTTTATCTACTTTTAGGACTTGTGTGAAAATCTGATGATGTTTTAGGTCACATTTATGCAGAAATATAGAAAATTCTAAAGGGTTCACAAACTTTCAAGCACCACTGTATGTTTTTTTTAAACTAAACAGAGCTCAGGAAGTGGACGTTTCTTTTTGAAGGCCTGCTGACTATGTAATGGCGCTTGAACGTACATGACTGTTGCTCAGCCATATGACATGGTGTGCATGGAAAAAGAGTTAATGATAACTGCTGGGGATTTCTAACCAGGCATAATCATTACTCAGGGATCACTTGTAGGGATCTGTGGATGTTACTAAATGCTACCTGAGCCATACCACATGAAAAGGAGTAGGAGTGAATGGGGTGTTGCGTTTCAAGGCTCCGGACACTCCAGGTGCTCCAGGTGTGGCAGTCTGCTTTTTAAACTCATAGCTCAAGTCCTTAGAGTGTGTATAGGGTCTCTGATCAGACTCAAGACCTCCGGTTAGGATTTTGCGATTAAACATATGAATGGCAAGCTGAGAAAAAAGTTATTTGGAACAGGAAGAGCTTCAGGAGAGTGAATAGAAGTGGTTAATCAGAGAGGTGTGGATGATTTGGTGTTCAGATTCAGACAAAAGAATTAATGGGATCTTCCTGTTTCACTCACTGTCAGTAATAATCCTATAATTGTATTTATGATGAATAAAAGGTAGTCAGATGAAAGGTGTTGCATGCAAACAGGGGAATAACATCACTGATGGAACGCACTGGTGTAATGTCAGGCTGGAATCTGTCTTTGGTTGGAATGACATCATGACTTCATGTCAGAGCTTTAAGAGAGAATCTGTCATGGTCTGAGATTGAGTTTCAAACACATACATGCATCATAAAGGGACAAAGGGTCATGTGGCAGCACAATCTCTGCTCTGTGTGTGTAGAGGTAGAATGAGCGGAGCACTTGAACGGGGTCAGTATGCACAAAGACTCAACTTGCGTCAGGGCAGTGAAATCACAACACCCACAATTTTCACCTAATGCGAATATCTGCATAAACTCCAGTACTAACATGGGCTTTCAATTTGCTGGCATATATATAAAATGTGTGTGTGTGTGTATTCTGTCCACATTCACTGGATATGAGCAATCGTATGCTCTGATTGGCTACTCTACTACTACGATATCAGTTCATATACCATGAGTAGAGAAAAACAAAATGGCAGAGTGTGTTGCTGAATCAACTGAGGATGAAATAAAAACTCTACTCGAAAACAAAACCCCAAAAGTTATCATCAAGCATTTAAAAGAAACAGAAATAGCTAAAAGAATATAATTTTTTTCCCCCCTCAATATCTCCTGTTCCACACTCCAGCCCAGTCAGCGGCAGTAATGCACCTTAAAGTTGGTTTGTCAACCACCAAAAAAAAACAAACCTTGAAGAAGAACAAGAAGAAAAACATTTTTTTAAAAAGCAGCAAAATATGGTAAGAATATATCTTTTGTTTTTCAAGAATTATTAATATTTGTATAGCATTTTTCACAAATTGCTCCTGTCATTTCGCCGATTTGTTTACATTCTAAGTAGAAATTATTTTGTTAGATATTTTGCTTAAAGTTTTTATTTATTGAATTTGCAAAAAATAAAAATGCTCTGTTTCTCAAAATCCAGTGAATGTGGATAGAATAAAACAGTTATTCCAGTCAATCTCATCATACATGGCTTATAAAAGGCTTATGGCTATAACTGTTTAAAAAATACACACACACACACACACACACACACACACACACACACACACACACACACACACACACACAGGGCCGTTGACAGCTTTGGCTGGGCCCGGGACAAAATAATCTGAGTGGGCCCCCCCCCCCCCCACACACACACACACACATACGCGCGCACGCACATCGCCACACAGCAACCACCCACACCCAACCCCTCTTTTCACAGTCTCCATTCACTCCAACCCTTAAATAACAGGTATTCCAAGCCCATTATAACAGTCAACCATTTTATTTCAACATTTCAACATATTTACAGTTTGAACATTTCCTTAGTCTGCAACTATTCAGGTGCGAAATGCAATGCGCCGGACTTTTGCTGTGGCAAAGTCGTCAATAAGGTCATTGAAGTCCAGCTTCTTTGCAAGTTCGCGCTCTGTAGAGAGCATAGCCAGCCCATTGAGCCTCTCCTGTGATATGTTTGAGCGCAGGTAGTTGATAAACCAAAATGATTGTTTACGGGATGGAACTGGGCCTCAATGAGAACGGAGTTATGGCTTTCCCAAAATCTGAACATAGAAGCATCACCACTAGTCACACACGGACTGGCCATTGGGAGTAGCGGGAGTTTTCCCGGTGGGCCGGTGGTTCAGCGTGGGCCGGCGGAGAAAAAAAAAAAAAAAACAGTTGCGCGCTGGCCTTTAATATGATAAGCAATGTTAACAGTTTCTTTAAGAAACTGTTAACATTGCTTATCATATTAAAGGCCAGCGCGCAACTGTAATAAGCAATGTTAACAGTTTCTTAAAGAAACTGTTAACATTGCTTATCATATTAAAGGCCAGCGCGCAACTGGTTTTTTTTTTTTTTTCTCCGCCGGCTCACACTGAACCACCGGCCCACCGGGAAAACTCCCGCTACTCCCAATGGCCAGTCCGTGTGTGCCACTGGTGATGTGTACAGTGAGTTTTTCAGTGTATTTTTTGTCTTGTTATTCATAAACGTCTTTTCCGTACTCGATTTAGAATGTTACAAAAAAAATTGACACCCTCCCAACCACGTAACATTAGCCTATCTGACCTGGGGACTGACACGTTTATTACGGATAAACCAAAAGGATTACAACGTTCCCTGGGTATAGAACTAGACCGAGAAGATTTCAAAATCTTAACGTGTAAGCAACAACAATAAAACAGAGGTTGTTTTATTCATTTAGGGCTTATTAGGCTACTTTCATTAATTGCGCTTTTCATACAGGCCTATCATTTTTCACTTGAGCAAGGGAATTGTTTGAAGAGTATCCAGTCTAAGCGAAAGTTTAATGTTTTGCAGCAGACTAACCTCAAAACACCCCATTTATAGCCCATTCGTTACATTAAACTCTATCTAGCTGGCAATTTCACATGCCGTCGTATCTACACGGGATGATTTCCAACAAAATAAGGTTTAATTAATAAGAGGCAGCGTTTCACGGGCTTTCAGCTAACCGGAGTCCAGCTCAGCGCAGCTCAGCAAGCGTGCCTAAAACATTTGGATATGATTGCGGGCCAATGTGCTATTCTTTGCTTCATTGAGATATATGCAACACAGTGTTATTAAACCGATATGTTTATGAAATAACTCAATGCCCTGTGCATTTCAGTGTTCACTCAGTGTACCCTGCTATCCCCTACTTTATAATTATGAATGGCGCGTCGCGCGTGCTGGGGTTACATTACGGGGCTGGAAAAAAGTTATCTGTGTCTTACCTGGCTCAGCTGCCCCACTGCCTTCACCACCTGCTGCATCATCAAATCAAATCAAATCAAATCAAGTTTATTTGTATCGCGCTTTTAACAATAAACATTGTCGCAAAGCAGCTTTACAGAATTTGAACGACTTAAAACATGAGCTAATTTTATCCCTAATCTATCCCCATCATCTGAATCTTTTCTAAAATATCTATGCAGTGAGCCCCTGAGGCTCTTGGCTTCTTCATCTCTTTTTCTCTTTTCTTTTCTTTTCTTTGCTCCTGACTTGTGCATGTTGGCAAACGGGCTCGCACGCTTATTGTCGAAGCGTTATGATGGAATAGTGCCGTGTTATTTGGCGCCTTAATCAAAGACCAAACCATTTCTGCATTAGGGGTGGTAGGTGGGTTCTTGAATCTATTTTCGAAGACAATAAAGGCAAAATAGCCAGAAATCATTCATTGAATCCAAATATAGCACATTTTTCTCCCCCAAATCAACACATTTTGAAATGAAACAGAATGATTAATGGCATCTTCATGAGGGACCAGTTCTGGGCCCCCCCTCATGCCTGGGCCCGGGACAAAATACCCGGTTGTCCCCCCCTGTCGACGGCCCTGCACACACACCATGATGTTAAATGCGTTGTACAAAAGGTCAGACTTTCCTCATGCCTAATCTCTTCTCATGAAGCGTGTATTCAGATGACACTCTGATGTATTTTGGATCCTAAGTTATTGTACAAACTTGTGGAATCCATGCCAGTTCAGGTGCACATTATCCATCCATCCATCCATCCATCCATCCATCTATACCGCTTATCCATCAGGGTCACAGGGGAAGCTGGATCCAATCCCAGCTGACTCCGGGCGAAAGGCGGGGCACACCTTGGTCACCAGTCTGTCGCAGGGCTAACACAGAAATGAACAACCATTCACACCTATGGGCAATTTAGAATAGCTAGATGACCTCATCTGTATGGAATCACGAGCACCCGGAGGAAACCCACACAGACACAAGGAGAACATGCAAAGTTCGCACAGAAAGACCCTAGTCAGCCATGAGGTTTGAACCCAGAACCTTCTTGCTAGTGTACACTATCCTTAAATCAACAAAGGGGACATATCAAATTCTAATAAACTCTGAAATTCATGTAAATATTTCAAAGATTTTATTTTTCACTCAAACTGTTGCCAGTAATAGAAGTTGTAATGAAAATTGTTGGATTAAATTAGAAAAGAATGCCAAATAGAAGCATTTTCACTAGACAGCTCAGACTTTTGGACCTCACTGTATATAGTCTGTTCTCTGCCACCTATCCATCATTAGGTATTCACAAAGTAGATACTAAATGCTCATTAATTAATATCTATTAAATTGCTAATCACCTTCTCAACAAATGAAACATTCTGTACATCAATGCAAGCAGACATCGCTGTGTTTGTTTTCAACATTTCAACCCGAACTGGGGATGTAGGGAATAAATTTAAAGAGACCTTGCATCTTGTACTAAATAGTACCTGAAAATAGTGTGCCGCTAGCTGGTGTGTAAAAATAAATATATGTAAATAAAACACATTTTTAAGCCGTATCCGCCTCTCTATCGGGAGATCACGAGTTCTACTCGCGATCGGGTCATACCAAAGACCATCATAAAAATAGTACCTGCTGCCATCTGGCAAGGCACGCTGCAATACAGATGTGAGTGGGGAGTCTCGTGGTTACCAGACGACCAGCTCCCCACTGTAACCCTAGCTATGTAATAGGCGAGAGGCCGAGGGCTACGGAAACGGAGATCGGCGCCGCCTAATGCGCCATATGGTGCGGAAAGGACTTTAGGCACTTTGGGTGGCACGGTGGTGTACTGTAAGTGGTTTAGCACGGTCACCTCACAGCAAGAAGGTTCTAGGTTCACGGCCGGCGAGGGCCTTTCTGTGTGGAGTTTGCATGTTCTCCCCGTGTCTGCGTGGGTTTCCTCCGGGTGCTCCGGTTTCCCCCACAGTCCAAAGACATGCGGTTAGGTTAATATGGGACGGCCTTGGGCTGAGGTGCCCTTCAGCGAGGCACCTAACTCCCAACTGCTCCCCGGGCGCTGTTAGCGTGGCTGCCCACTGCTCTGGGTATGTGTGTGTGCTCATTGCTCATGTGTGTGCTTCACTGCTTCAGATGGATTAAATGCAGAGAGGAATTTCACAAGCGTGTGATGAATAAAAATTGTTCTTGTTCTCGACTTAGATATTTTTAAGCTGACGTATAAATAACTTAACAGGCAGGAAAGTGATTTGCATATAACTCTAATGCTAAACTAGTTCTTCTCTCTGTCATCATATGCATCATTAATGATGAGCTTACCCCAGGTTCTTAACAAAGTTGAAGCAAAGTCACAAATCAATCAGAAGCTACTACATCAAACCATGCTGTATTGTACTACAACAGATTCAGTGGTATTGTCAGATATAAAATAGTTTACTTGTCAATAAAAATCATACCGTATCAAATATCATATCAGCTTCACTGTATCATCAAATAGGCAGCACAGTGGTGTAGTGGTTAGCCTCACAGCAAGAAGGTTCTGGGTTCGAGCTCAGTGGCCGATGAGGGCCTCTCTGTGTGGAGTTTGCGTGTTCTCCCCATGTCTGCGTGGGTTTCCTGTGGGTGCTCTGGTTTCCCCCACAGTCCAAAGACATGCAGATTAGGCTAATCGGTGGCTCTAAATTGACCGTAGGTGTGAATGTGAGTGTGAATGGTTGTCTGTGTCTCTGTGTCAGCCCTGTGATGACCTGGCGACTTGTCCAGGGTGTACCCCGCCTCTCACCCATAGTCAGTTGGGATAGGCTCCAGCTTGCCTGCGACCCTGTAGGACAGGATAAGCAGTGACAGATAATGGATGGATGGATGGATGTCTTAAAAATTGTATTGTTTCATATGGAAGCCTGAGATCTAAACCTCCAGTAGGTTGTATGCTGTGTGTTGATTGGCTGCCATTGACCAATCACAGTGAGTTATTCAGGCTACATCCACACGACAACGGCAACGAGATTTTATTAAAAAAAACATCGCGTCCACATGGGCAACGGATCAGTAAAATATCAGGTACATATGGCAATGCAATGCTTGCTGAAAACGATGCAATACACAGCTGTAAGACGGTCCCATCGGAGACACCAGAACAATAGAAGAAGTAGACGCATGCGCATAAACCCCTTCTTCTACCCGGTGTGAAGCACCATCTATGTGAAGCACTGTCAGGAACAAACACACAAGAAGAAGAAGATGGCTGCGACTACGCGAGGAAATCGTGCCTTCTGTGTGTACAAATTAGTTTTATTAGTGTGCATAGTTTTATATAACTTAATTTTCTTATTGTGTGTGAACATTTTGAAAAGCAGTCTTATCCAATAAAAAAAAGAAATTCAAGAAATGGCTCAGTTACTTGTTTATTTAAAAGAAAAGCTGTATACAAAAGTGAATGCAATGCAGTGGTTCATACAAAACAGCGAGAGTGCTGCTTGTTCTAGTCATGTGGTTGTGATGTCATCGTAAACAAATCCGTTCCACTCATCCAGACGACTTCGCAACGGCGCCGTTGCCAGATTTTTCCACTCTGGAACCCGTTCTCAAAAAATATCGTTGTGGGGCACCCAAAACGCCGGTGCCGTGTGGACGCCAGGCCGAAACGATAAACAATTTTATCAGATTCACCTGAATCCGTTGCCGTGTGGACAGAGAGTCAGATGTGAGTGTTGTATCTTAATTACAGCTATAGTCCAATCCCACAGAGTTATTCAAATGATCCTTTGACATGGTGTAGATAATCAGTGAACTGCATATAAATTTAAGGAAAGAAACACACCAGGGACACATTTCATATCGTCTCGTTGTTGCTGCAATGTAGCTAGCTAGTTTACTGCAGAGATTCTCAGCGAAGATTTGGATAAACAGAGCTAGAAAGTAGAGGTGAACATGACTTCATATGAGATGTTTATGTACAAAATTTGCACTTTAATCATAAGAGCACTGAGGCAAATGGCATGAACCTGATCAGATGAACTCTGCTTTTCTTTTTTTTTTACAAGAAGACAAACAAACCCTGAGTGTGTATTGTGAATCCTGGTAAATACATGCATGAGTAAAGCCTTTGTGGTTGGATATGCAAGAGCAAGTGCCGAGATGTTATCAGACAGTGACTGTGGATCTGCAAGTAAATGTCTATCTCGTGTGTAATGTTAAGTGCAAAGAGGCCTCACTTTTATGCCCAATTAGTGGTCCCACAGGCAGGCTGCGGAATGCTGAAGTAAACAGTTTTTGGAGAAAATGTGCTGCTCATGTGGTCTGAAAGATTCTTTCTAACCAGCCATATTTGCTCTGTAATAGGAGTAAAGAATAATTTGGACATTTACCTCCTTTTTTTTTTTTTTTTGCTTTGGTGAACAAAGCACAGTACTAGTGTGGCCTTCTTGTGATACACATTAGATGTGCTTATCCATCAACACTATACTACCTGTTCATACTTCCTGTTAAACACCAGTAGAAATTACACCCAACACCGAGACGGCTTAGTCACGTTTTTCCAACAGAGCCACAAAAACCAGACTTTCCTCAGATAACCCATTATATTCCAACCAATGCAGGAAATGTAAAGCAGATGCTTTACCTGATTGTGGTTTCAGACTGACAGACATCTAATCCTGACTGGAATGATTCATGACTTGTTGTTATGCCATGTGTTGTTTTCTTCACTGTTTTCCACAGAACTGAGAATGATGGCCGAAGGGAAGTTCGCCAGCCTGCCCAGGAACCTGCACATGAGCCGCCAGTGCACATTGGCCTCCTCCATGGACCTGCTGAGCTCTGGCATGACTGAGGTGCCTTCCACCAGCTATCAGGGAATCTCTATCCATGGCACCCTGCCTCGAAAAAAGAAAGGAGGTGCTGCCACCAATTCTAGGACATGGGAGATGTGCAGTTCACTGCCACACCGCATGCGCTGCCGCCTGCCCTCTTCACCACTCATACACAACATCATAGAGGAGAACCAACCTTTTCAGACACCGAGGGAGGACTACATAGTACACAGGTATCAGCAACATGCAACAGCAAGCAACCCATCAATTCATACATGTCATCTCTTTCTGATATACTACTGTATATAATGACATAAAACAAAGTCAAAAGTCAGTACAGACTAGTGACAAATGAAAGAAATAAGCAGTGGATCTGTTTTCCTGTGAGAGGCATTTGCTCATTTTGCTGGCATGGTTTGGGTCCACTTGATATTTTAGAGCGACATGGCACTGCAAATTAATACAAAATTCTTCTGATTATGCTTGTCCTATGATGAAACATTTCTATTCTGTTGGGAGTGATCTCTGCTAGGATTACACGGCCCCCATCCTACAGGACACGAGGGCTCACTGAAAGGTTTGATTCATGAAAATAATGTAAATCATATGCTATGGTCTTCAAAGTCTCCAGATGAACCCAAATGAACATCTATGGGAGATTTTGGAGTGATGCGTTCGACAGCATTCTCCACCACCACCAACAAAACACCAACCGAGCAAATTTCTTTTGGAAGAATGGTGTTTATTCCTCCAGTACAGCGGTTGAATGAGCCTATTTATGCTGATGTGGGTGACAAAAACAGTGTGTTCATTTACAAAACCAAGCTGTAGGAAATCACACAGCGTTTAAACCTGTGTTTGAAGTCAGAAAAATGCCAGTTTGGAAGTGTGTTTGAACTAGCTAGTCTCAATAAGCACTAGCAATTTTAGACCAAAGCAGGTTGAAAAATACCACTTTGCCAGCAAATTCTGAAATCATATCCCAGGTTGTGCTACTCCACCACAAGAGAATGGGAAAAACCCAAGCAAATTAGAAGCATGCCAGTGTTATACCACTAAATTAAGTTTGCGCCTGTACACAAATACAAGCTAAAGTCTGCTAAGTGGCACTTCAATGTAGTTGGCAGACTGGAGGATTTCTATCCTTTCATCTACTTTTTCAGCAGTGTAACACAAGCACGATCTCAATTAGGGGAAGTGGTAAGTTTACTTTGTATGCAGTTGCTGATAGTAAATAAGCAAGTAAGAAAAAATAAGTAAGAAAGGAAATAAGGACACGTCTATCCATTATCCATCACCGCTTATCCTGTGCAGGGTCACGGACAAGCTGGAGTCTATCCCAGCTGACTACGGGCGAAAGGCGGGGTACACCCTGGACAAGTCGCCAGGTCATCACAGGGCTGACACATAGACACAGACAACCATTCACACTCACATTCACACCTACGCTCAATTTAGAGTCACCAGTTAACCTAATCTGCATGTCTTTGGACTGTGGGGGAAACCGGAGCACCCGGAGGAAACCCACGCAGACACGGGGAGAACATGCAAACTCCACACAGGAAGGCCCTCGCCAGCCACGGGGCTTGAACCCGGACCTTCTTGCTGTGAGGCGACAGCGCTAACCACTACACCACCGTGCCGCCAATAAGGACACAGTAAGCAAGTATAAGTGTCTTTGTCTCGTGCAAAAGTAAGATTTACAGGATAGGTTAACTAGCCCAAAGGGACTGTATCTTAATCTTGTAGCCACTATATCAAATAAGAATAAATTTGCTGGATTTCATCGGAATGAAGTTCATACAAATTCTCTCGGATTTGCAACTGGGAGACTATGCTGATTCCCCAGCATCCATCACGTGAGGTGAATGCAGAACAACCACCTTACAGGCCTGGATCACTGGCCATTGATTCTTCTATGAAGCCTGAGTTTCTGCAATTTACAACTAGATCTTGCCTCTTGCACTGGAAAAAGTATCTTTCCTGCTCCTACATGCAGCAGTAATCCATTTTAATGTGCAAATCCAGAGAACTTGGCAAACAAAATGATGGATGCTTCCATCAAATTCTACAAAAAGCTGTGACAGGTTGATCCTATAAATGCTTAATTATATTTGGATATGCCACAATATTAAGATGTCTTTTTGTATAACTTCATCCATCCATCCATTATCCATAACCATCTATCCTGTGCAGGGTCACTGGCAAGCTGGAGCCTATCCCAGCTGACTATGGGTGAGAGGCGGGGTACACCCTGGATAAGTCGACAGATCATCGCAGGGCTGACACATAGAGATAAACAACCATTCACACTCACATTCACACCTACGGTCAATTTAGAGCCACCAGTTAACCTAACCTGCATGTCTTTGGACTGTGGGGGAAACCGGAGCACCCGGAGGAAACCCACGCGGACACGGGGAGAACATGCAAACTCCACACAGAAAGGCCCACTGGGCTTGAATCCAGAACCTTCTTGCTGTGAGGTGACAGTGCTAACCACTACACCACCATGTATAAATTCATCCTTGTATAAATTCATTTTTCAGTAATATGATCATATCAGGGCGGCACGGTGGTGTAGTGGTTAGCGCTGTCGCCTCACAGCAAGAAGGTCCTGGGTTCGAGCCCCGGGGCCGGCAAGGGCCTTTCTGTGAGGAGTTTGCATGTTCTCCCCGTGTCCGCGTGGGTTTCCTCCGGGTGCTCCGGTTTCCCCCAAAGACATGCAGGTTAGGTTAACTGGTGACTCTAAATTGACCGTAGGTGTGAATGTGAGTGTGAATGGTTGTCTGTGTCTATGTGTCAGCCCTGTGATGACCTGGCGACTTGTCCAGGGTGTACCCTGCCTTTCGCCCGTAGTCAGCTGGGATAGGCTCCAGCTTGCCTGCGACCCTGTAGAAGGATAAAGCGGCTAGAGATAATGAGATGAGATGAGATGATCATATCAGTGTGTGACACAAGTATCATCTCATCTCATCATCTCTAGCCGCTTTATCCTGTTCTACAGGGTCGCAGGCAAGCTGGAGCCTATCCCAGCTGACTACGGGCGAAAGATGGGGTACACCCTGGACAAGTCGCCAGGTCATCACAGGGCTGACACATAGACACAGACAACCATTCACACTCACATTCACACCTACGCTCAATTTAGAGTCACCAGTTAACCTAACCTGCATGTCTTTGGACTGTGGGGGAAACCGGAGCACCCGGAGGAAACCCACGCGGACACGGGGAGAACATGCAAACTCCGCACAGAAAGGCCCTCGCCAGCCATGGGGCTTGAACGCGGACCTTCTTGCTGTGAGGTGACAGCGCTAACCCCTACACCACCGTGCCGCCCTTTACACAAGTATCTGATTGAAAAAGCATGCGTCCTGCACTGTCATAGAGGAAACATGGGAATTTATTATAGATACATACATATATAGTATAGAATGTCTTTGTATGCTGTAGTTACATTTTCCCTTTACTGGAACTAAGGGGGCCAACCCTGTTTCATCATAACAGTGCCCCTCAGAGGTCCATAAAGGCATGGTTTGCCAAGGTTAGTGTGGAAAAACTTGAGTGGCCTGCACAGATCCCTGACCGCAACCCCACTGAACACCTTTGGGATGAACTGGGACACCCCAGGCTTCTCAGCCAGCATCACTGCCTGATATCTCTAATACTCTTGTGGCTGGAATGGGCAGAAATTCCTACAGCCACTTTCAAAAATCTGGTGGAAAACCTTCCCAGATGAGTGGAGATTGTTATAACAGCAAAGGGAGGAACAACTTTGGAAGGGGATGTTTAACAAGGACATATGGGTCTAATGGTCAGGTGTCCACAAACATTTGGCCATATAGTGTAGCTATTGATAGCTGTAGAAACAAACAAACAAGCACATAAACAAACAAATCTCAGCGCCAGGTCCTCATTTACCCCTTTTCAACTCAAGCAGGTCAAGAGCTGGTTCGGAGCCAGTGGCGACCCTTGAACCAGTTCTTTGTATTTCAACAGCCAAAGAACTGGCTCTTGGCCAGGAAAACTGGTTCGAGAGTGGGACCGGCATTTTGCTGGTCTAGAACCAAGACTGCTTACGTCAGGGCCTGGGGGTGGGGTTATCGTGACCAACAAGACCAAGTAAAACTTTGTGACTGCCATTTAAAAAAAAAACAGAGCTAGTGTAGCATCTAGTTTGCCTGATCCAGTAGTGCTTGGTACTAGCGTTACTGGAAAAGTGGAGACATACAGATGTATACAGTGACATAATAATAATGTGGCTCTCTAGTTTGTGGAAAGGCAAAGCAGTTCTTAGAAGGATTGCAAGTTGAACCAACTCTGATCTGGCACTAGCGCCAGTCCAGAACTAACACCTAGATTGCGCTGATGGAAAGGGGGTAATTCTGATATCAAACTGTGTTCCCTTCTGCTTACCAGATTCGGGAAGCGGTTCATCAAGCCTCTCCCACTAGTAAATCAATCATACTGTAACTGTTCAAATATTCTGAGAATGATGTAATTTTTCTCCTACTCTTACACATACAAGTAACAGCAAGTTATAAACATTCCTAATACAGGAAAAGGAGAGTATATGAGTGTTAAGAGCATCTGAGTGAGTTCGGAGTTGTCAAACTGCAGATGTGCAAAGTGAGCACCTTAGAGCAACAGACAAATAATGACAAATAATAACGAGCTGGTTTAGTGACCATACAGACAGGAATTACAGAATTTTTGTTATGTGTGTGTCATGCAGAACATGACAGTACACACATATTGCTGCCTCGCAGCTTTTCCTAGGAGCAGTGCAGCAGTGCAGATCAGTTAAATAAGCACCGTTATTGTGTATAGGAAAGAAAGAAAGAAAGAAAGAAAGAAAGAAAGAAAGAAAGAAAGAAAGAAAGCACAACTTTATTCATCACACACTTGTGAAATTTCCTCTCTGCAGTTAACCCATCTGAAGCAGTGAACACACACACGCGCACACACATGAGCAATGAGCACACACACATACCCAGAGCAGTAGGCAGCCATGCTAACAGTACCCGGGGAGCAGTTGGGAGCCAAGTGCCTCGCTCATGGGCACCTCAGCCCAAGGCCATCCCATATTAACCTAACCGCATGTCTTTGGACTGTGGGGGAACTAGAGCACCCGGAGGAAACCCACATTACATGGCATTATACAACCCCGATTCCCAAAAAGTTGGGACAAAGTACAAATTGTAAATAAAAACGGAATGCAATAATTTACAAATCTCAAAAACTGATATTGTACTCACAATAGAACATAGACAACATATCAAATGTCAAAAGTAAGACATTTTGAAATTTCATGCCAAATATTGGCTCATTTGAAATTTCATGACAGCAACACATCTCAAAAAAGTTGGGACAGGGGCAATAAGAGGCTGGAAAAGTTAAATGTACAAAAAAGAAACAGCTGGAGGACCAAATTGCAACTCATTAGGTCAATTGGCAATAGGTCATTAACATGACTGGGTATAAAAAGAGCATCTTGGAGTGGCAGCGGCTCTCAGAAGTAAAGATGGGAAGAGGATCACCAATCCCCCTAATTCTGCGCCGACAAATAGTGGAGCAATATCAGAAAGGAGTTCGACAGTGTAAAATTGCAAAGAGTTTGAACATATCATCATCTACAGTGCATAACATCATCAAAAGATTCAGAGAATCTGGAAGAATCTCTGTGCGTAAGGGTCAAGGCTGGAAAACCATACTGGGTGCCCGTGATCTTCAGGCCCTTAGACGGCACTGCATCACATACAGGCATGCTTCTGTATTGGAAATCACAAAATGGACTCAGGAATATTTCCAGAGAACATTATCTGTGAACACAATTCACCGTGCCATCCGCCGTTGCCAGCTAAAACTCTATAGTTCAAAGAAGAAGCCGTATCTAAACATGATCCAGAAGCGCAGACGTTTTCTCTGGGCCAAGGCTCATTTAAAATGGACTGTGGCAAAGTGGAAAACTGTTCTGTGGTCAGACGAATCAAAATTTGAAGTTCTTTATGGAAATCAGGGACGCCGTGTCATTCGGACTAAAGAGGAGAAGGACGACCCGAGTTGTTATCAGCGCTCAGTTCAGAAGCCTGCATCTCTGATGGTATGGGGTTGCATTAGTGCGTGTGGCATGGGCAGCTTACACATCTGGAAAGACACCATCAATGCTGAAAGGTAGATCCAGGTTCTAGAGCAACATATGCTCCCATCCAGATGACGTCTCTTTCAGGGAAGACCTTGCATTTTCCAACATGACAATGCCAAACCACATACTGCATCAATTACAGCATCATGGCTGCGTAGAAGAAGGGTCCGGGTACTGAACTGACCAGCCTGCAGTCCAGATCTTTCACCCATAGAAAACATTTGGCGCATCATAAAACGGAAGATATGACAAAAAAGACCTAAGACAGTTGAGCAACTAGAATCCTACATTAGACAAGAATGGGTTAACATTCCTATCCCTAAACTTGAGCAACTTGTCTCCTCAGTCCCCAGACGTTTACAGACTGTTGTAAAGAGAAAAGGGGATGTCTCACAGTGGTAAACATGGCCTTGTCCCAACTTTTTTGAGATGTGTTGTTGTCATGAAATTTAAAATCACCTAATTTTTCTCTGTAAATGATACATTTTCTCATTTTAAACATTTGATATGTCATCTATGTTCTATTCTGAATAAAATATGGAATTTTGAAACTTCCACATCATTGCATTCCGTTTTTATTTATAATTTGTACTTTGTTCCAACTTTTTTGGAATCGGGGTTGTACACACCATTAACAGTAGTGTTTATTTCTTGCCACTCGGCAAGAAACAGTAAACAATATGCCTACGTGCATGCCAGGTTTCACCGGTGTGACTGATGAAACTGCAAATGATAAAGCCACAGATCTCAGTTCCACGGGAGTATTAATATGTATATGTGAATTGGAAGATTTTACAGCTAACCGGTATACAGGATAAAACTCTCTCTCTCTCATTATTAATTCTGAGAGTCTTGATGAATACAGCAAGGACTGTCCTTTCTAACAGAGAATCACATCACCCAGTCATCCTGCAATTCAACTCCCCGTCATAGCAGCACTACTGGCTCCAGGTGGATACCGTATACACACAATCACCCAGTAATGTCATGGCCTGCTTAGTGTGTGTACAATCTTAATGCGTGGAAGTGGAAACTGTCTTTAATGTTCCTTATTGCTCTTTATTTTAACTGGGTGAAGTAGTGTATAATTGGTTGGTGTTTAAACTTGTATTTGTCAGCTGTGGTAAATTTGGAAAAACTGCTTTGGCAGTAAGGACATTCCTGCTGCGATGATGCCAGAGAGCAGAGTTAAACAGAGAGGATGAACTCGAACCTGCCACCTCTTCCAGCTGCTGCTCTTCCTGTAACAGTAATAAATACAAGTGAATGACACATGGTGGTGTCAGAGTGGGCCAACATCTTCAGCCTACTCCACTATGTAATTATGTTTGACACATCCTCCCCTTCACCACTGAAGTGCTGCTCAAAACAATAACATTCCTGACACATCAGTTTATTTACTGACTTACAGCTGGCTCAGATAACTTGGCTTAAAAAACAACAACAACACTAAAGCAACAGTCACAATTAAAGCTGTTTTTGAATTGTTTAGCCTGAAAACCTTAGAGTTCTTGAGTACCTTTTCTCTTCGTAATAACTGCTTTCTTAACATTAACCAGCTTAACATTTCATCTTATTATTCAGTTATTGATCTTGAAGCATTTAATTCTGTAAATTATTAAGCAACTACAGTGAAGCTATATACAAGAGTGAGGACTGAGAACATGTCCTGGGCATTTAAGGGGTTACTCTATTTGATCTATCATTTTGTATTTCATTCAGTTAGAATTAGTCAGTAAACCAGTAAATCATAAATCTATACCACTACTACTACTATTATTATTATTAATAATGATAGTAATACATCCATCCATTATCCATAACCGCTTATCCTGTGCAGGGTCACGGACAAGCTGGAGCCTATCCCAGCTGACTACAGGCGAAAGGCGGGGTACACCCTGGACAAGTCGCCAGGTCATCACAGGGCTGACACATAGACACAGACAACCATTCACACTCACATTCACACCTACGGTCAATTTAGAGTCACCAGTTAACCTAACCTGCATGTCTTTGGACTGTGGGGGAAACCGGAGCACCCGGAGGAAACCCACGCGGACACGGGGAGAACATGCAAACTCCGCACAGAAAGGCCCTCGCCGGCCCCGGGGCTCGAACCCAGGACCTTCTTGTTGTGAGGCAACAGCGCTAACCACTACACCACCGTGCCACCTATTATTATTATTATTTGTAGTAGTAGTATGTCTTCACTCTCTTGCTTTAAAAACAAATTACAAAAATCTCTCCTCTTGCCTGTTTCTCTCTGACCCTATTTTTATTCCTTTCTCATCTCACTCTTTCTCTGTCCTCCTGCCCGTGTCTGAGTGCGACACCTTCAGACTTGTGTCTCTCATCTCTACTGATATCATCACAATGCACCAACAAAGCTGCACTGTTTCCATCTGTCCTCTGTTTAACCAGGTCGCCTTTCTCTGATATCATCTCTGCCTCACAAGAGGAGACCAGGCTGGAACAGCAGTGCTCTGAACAAAACTAGAAAACATTTACTCAACAGGCTTCCAAACTGCACAGCAGCATGATGGGGCAAACATTATTGCTTCTTTCTTAACTTTAACTCAGTTTCTTTTACTTCATGTTATTTTTATATGTAATTATTTTTCTTTACAGGAGAAATATCGCATTAACATTGGTTGAAAGGATAGAGATACTGCTTCTTGGTACACTCACTGGTTCCTGATTTTTTACCGACACCTATATTTGTATATGAGGAGCTATATTCACAGAGCACGTCTCAAAATAAAGTTTTCAACGGTTTCATTCCTGACCATCCAGCAGCCATCAAAAGTTTTCTAAAACAAACAAGACACTTACAAGCAAGCTGTAAGAAGTGCAAGGCAAAAAGGCTTGGCACAGGTAACATTTATTATGTTGATTATTCTGTTCCAAAGCACAGTAAAGTAACACCACACCTTACCACATCCAAACAATACCCCTGAGTTATGAAGTATAACCACTCTGTTTGTTACATAAGGATTAAAACATGGCAATTTGCCAATGAGGGCGGCACGGTGGTGTAGTGGTTAGCGCTGTCGCCTCACAGCAAGAAGGTCCGGGTTTGAGCCCCGTGTCCGCGTGGGTTTCCTCCGGGTGCTCCGGTTTCCCCCACAGTCCAAAGACATGCAGGTTAGGTTAACTGGTGACTCTAAATTGAGCGTAGGTGTGAATGTGAGTGTGAATGGTTGTCTGTGTCTATGTGTCGGCCCTGTGATGACCTGGCGACTTGTCCAGGGTGTACCCCACCTTTCGCCCTTAGTCAGCTGGGATAGGCTCCAGCTTGCCTGCGACCCTGTAGAACAGGATAAAGCGGCTACAGATAATGAGATGAGATGAATTTGCAAATGATTAGATTATTTGTTTGATATTTAACCACAATGCATTGTACTTTTTATCCATTTACAAGAACAAGTGAGAAAAAAGTCAGTTCCTGTTACTTATAACAACTATAAACAGTTGTTTCCTCACCAGCCTCTGTTTTTTGCTTTACCTCTGAATGTTAGCGTTAACACTGGAGACTCCTTCCAAAAATACTGAGAATATCACCATATCGATAACTATACTATACACTATATCATTTTTAATAAATTCGCATTCATCTTAGATCATGTAGAACTTCCGCCATGCAAGCCCCTGTGAATTGGCTGTTACTCGAGCAATGATAACATATTAGAACAAGTGCATTAATGTAAATATCATTTGAATTACAGCCAGCGCTACTGTCAGAGCTGCTCTCAATGAAAATGAATCAACACCTGCTGATCAATCACAGTTAAGAATTCCAGAGCACTGTAGTACAAACTGAAATGACTCATGACCTCAAACAGCATAGAAATAAGAGACACTTCCGATGAAATAGGATATTACCTCCTGAGATAATACCCACTCATATTACACGGCAGAATGATAATGTAGTCTAGACATGAATTTTCCTTCCAGTTGTGTCTTGTTATACAAACACAACTTTTGGATACAATCCAGTCAGGCAGTGCTCTCTCTCTCTCTCTCTCTCTCTCTCTCTCTCTCTCTGTGTGTGTGTGTGTGTTAGCAGTGTTTGGCTTACCACAAAGACAAGAACATGTGTCAGCTGACATTTAGAAGGTTACCGAACATTGGACTGCTATTTTACTGTCACTGAGAATACAGTAGGAAAGGTGAAAAATGGCTATCACAGACTAAAGAGCACCGCCGACTGTACGGCTAGCAACGACCTCTCATCACCATAACAACACCTGGTTGCAACCCTGTGTGACATGTGGAAAAGGTGATGAAGGCTGTGCTTGTGAGAAAGAGAGATAGAGGGAGAGAGAGAGAAAGCCAGTGGATAGGGGAGCAGAAAGGAAGACGCACAGAAACCGAGTCACTCCGAATAAAACCTTTTTAGCATTTCTTCCTGTTTACTTACAGTTTTATGTGTGAGCTTAGATGTGGATTTAACAGAGATGTACACAGGAGTTTGACTGGCTTTCAGGAGGTGTGATCTGGTCTGTCATTTGGAGCGTTGGAGTGTGTATATGTTCAGGTGAGTGACTGAGAGAGTGGTTAAAGGATATGGGACATGGATTTTTTTCTGGGTATAATTATGTATAAAGGACATAAGAAATGCCATCTAAATCACTGCAGGGCGTCAAAAATGTGAAAATCATCACATTATTCAAGTTTTTTTATACATCAGCGTAAAACAAGGATTCGTTAATGAGCTAGGTGGTCACGTGACCCGTGACGCAACAAAAACTTTCCAAGGAGCCAGCGCTTGGGAATCTAATATAAACAGGTTACCGAAATGGACACCATCGACAGTGACATTCCCGATGTTTCACAGAGATGTGAAGTTAGACCCTATCAATTCGAACCGATAGCTGGAAATTCACATGAACATGGATCTTGTCTTTACTCTGACGGGTCAGATGATTCTGAGAGTGAGAGTTCATTCAGCCCTCATGAAACTGAAAGCGGTCGGCTCGATAACACTTCCTGGTAAGTTAAAAACAATTCTGCTCAAAGGCTAATGATCTGTTGAAAGAAGTATTATTTTTGTATCATACATTGAAAGTTCATCATAGATCTAGCTAAAGTCCGTTGCAAGCTAGTTTTTTTTTTTGCTGATATTTTTCGAGATTGATTGAGATACAATGCTTCCAGAGTCCGAGATGAAAACATTCAAAATGGCGAAACGAGTCAGAATTATGATAATCAATAATTGATACACCCAAAATTATAATACTAATCCTTACCTCGGCTTTCAGTCGCTTAGTGCAGAGGTCTTCAACAGGGGGGTCGCGAAATCGCACCGGATCACTCATATCAACAAAAATATTCCTGCCCTGTCCCCTGGCCTCCGTGCAGGGATGCAAACAGCGCGCCTTTCGGCGGATGCCGCCTTTTCACGGCTGAATTGTGCAGATCCGATTTAAAAATATATATATATAGCGATCTTAATTCATGAAACATGAAGTATAAGGATGAGAAAAAAACAGTTTAAATCGGGAAGCTGCGCACATTTGTGCAGCCTGGCGCAAATGTGCACAGCTTCCCGATTTAAACTGTTTTTTTTTCTCATCCTTATACTTCATGTTTCATGAATTAATATCGCTCAGTACCTGAGTATTAATGTTGAAAGAATCCTCAGTGAAATGGTCCGAACACAGTTTGTGGGAAACAGTAGGTGCAAAGTTTTTTTCAACAGGTGTTCTGTAAAGTTATCCTACCTCTTGGATTTGTCCTACCAAGCCTACTGCGCATGCACGAAGCCTACTGCGCATGCGCAGGTGAGCCCGCACTTTCCTCAGCTTCGGGTCCTTGGGGAATGCAAAAAAACTTACTCCAGGGCATTTCCCATTGGAATTATTGCAACCATAAGCAGCACAATACACCATGATGTCCAATGTATGATGTCCAATGTACTTTAAAGACTATAAAAACAATTTTCTTGTCATCCACTTCTCCATTCATCTACCCGCTTGTGCTGTGCCTGAAAGTTTTTGTTACGTATGATCACGTGACAGCAGCTCTTCCGGTTGCAAAAAATGCATATCAGAAGTCGAGCAGAAATGCCATATAATCATCACGAATATAACGATTTTGCTGAATTTAATAGATGATTTTGTATTTGTTGATGCAATTAATTCATATTTTTAATGGAAAGAAACTGATATAGCGTGCTTTTATGTTTCATGTCCCATATCCTTTAAAAGCCCTGCCTCCCTTTATCCTCCAGTCTGAGGAGTTTGCAGTTGTCATAGTGGCTGGTGTATTAACTATTAATGGGGTGCAAACCAGTGCAGGATATCTGCTATCACAGCTACTGTATACTGAAGTGGCTTTACTGAGACTTTGAACATGGAGGAGAGGAATGAAGAGAAAGACCTGGATGTGCTTGAATCCATCTTGGCTTTGAATGAGAATGTGAGAGAACTGATTGAGAGAGAAAAAGAGAGAGAGATGGAGGAGATAATGGAGAGGCAGCAGGATATGTAGAGGACAGCATATATGTTATAGGAGTAAGAATACTGCCCAGTGATAAAGTACAATATGTGCTCGTAAAGCATCGCTTATTCAGGTTATTATAGCTAGTTTTCCTAGCTATAATAACCTGAATAAGCGACGCTTTACGAGCACATATTGTACTTTATCACTGTACAATAAAACTGAACAAGAAACAAAGGAAAACTAAAGTAGTACTGCCCAAACGTTAGGAATACTGCATCAGAAACCAACTGGAATAGAAAAAATATAATTGCTAGTATAAAAACAACAAAAATAATAACAATAATATAAATAGGAATAGTATAAATAGCAAAATAAATAATTTCTCTACCCTTTCTGCCAGAGATGTAGTCTGTACTCTGCATGTAAAATGTAAAGTATTCCCGACAAACTGCATTATGGGGTCCTGAGGCACATTGTTTATTCCCTATCCTACCACATTGCATCCTGGGATTCTGTCAGTGCACTGCATTAGACTTTCTACATTAGACTTTCAGGCATGACAAGAAGCGTACTGCTGAATACAGAAACGTATTGCTGCCATGCCAGAAAACAAACAAACAAACAAACAGGATCAGTATCGCATTATAACATCTCATCTCATCTCATTATCTCTAGCCGCTTTATCCTGTTCTACAGGGTCGCAGGCAAGCTGGAGCCTATCCCAGCTGACTACGGGCGAAAGGCGGGGTACACCCTGGACAAGTCGCCAGGTCATCACAGGGCTGACACATAGACACAGACAACCATTCACACTCACACCTACGGTCAATTTAGAGTCACCAGTTAACCTACCGTAACCTGCATGTCTTTGGACTGTGGGGGAAACTGGAGCACCCGGAGGAAACCCACACGGACACGGGGAGAACATGCAAACTCCACACAGAAAGGCCCTCGCCGGCCACGGGGCTTGAACCCGGACCTTCTTGCTGTGAGGCGACAGCGCTAACCACTACACCACTGTGCCGCCCGCATTATAACATGAAATCTTTATTATTTATTGTTTTAACAAGATATTTTCATGTTATTATGACATACAAACGTATCATGTTATAACAAGAAACTTCTCTTGTTATAAAAATATACTATTATCATAATGTGATACATTATTGTTATAACATTAAAAGTTGCATGTTATAATGTGATAACTCATCTTGTTATAAGGTGAAACATTTAAATAATATTGGCTGGTGTTGAGTGGTATATCAGATATATTCCACTGAGCTAGCATGATATTGAACAAGTCGAAGACGAGTTCAGTATCATGCTATACATATACATTCCTTTCTGGTGTTCAGCGCGTCTTTCTCTTTCAAAATTCTCTCAAAATCTTCCATATTTAACAAAGCAAACCTGGCAGCCATGTTTGTTTACAAATTGTCACAGTCACTCGCTAGCGCAGAAGTTTTACATCTCTGACGTGTGACATCATATTGTCTTGACAACCATGCAATATTGTAAACCATCTTCAACGCTCATTCTCTATTGGGTAGAGTGACGTAATACGCATAGGGTAAGCGATACGCTAATGATATTGCATGCTGTCAAACCAAATGAATGAAACCTGCTAGAAGGGAATAGAACGCGTTTTTATTCCATCGAAAAGTGTCCCGTATGGATAATCATTCACATTATAGCATGATAATTTCTATTGTTAGGCTATAAGGTGAAACTCATGTTTGAAGGAGGAGACGGTATGCAGAGAATGGATAAACTAAGGAATATGGCTCATTTACATGATGGGATTAAGTTCGACTTCATGCTTGGGTTGAGACATGGTGAGATTCTGCTGTTATTGAGCACAGTCAATGATATTGTAATACGTATACGTAAGATAAATAGTATATACTATATGTGATAAGTATGTACCGTATATCATAATAATGTAAAAATATCTTGTTGGACATAAACTTCTTGGTTTGTTTGTTTTTTCATATCTACCTATTTCATGGACTGTTATGATCAAGACATTCAACTTGGACTTGGACCGAAGTGACTTTAGTTAACATTCTGTTAGTTTGCATGACCTCATACTTTAAGTCACAGAAATGTTTATTTAATTGAAATATTAGGCTTATATCAGTCATTAAGATATTATATGTGTGTCATGTATCCTTATGAGCACGAAACTATAACCATAAAAACAACAGAAGAGAACAAAACCTTGTGATATGAACATTATTGTGGGTGTGGAGGTGTAATGGTGGAGATGAAAGCTAGTTGAATGAGGGACGGACACACACACACACACACACACACACACACACACACACACACACACACACACACACTACTGGATCTGATACAAAAGTCTCTTCTTGAGCACCCAGTGCCTGACACCCTGTTGATTGTGTGCGAGTGTGTTTTCTATTCAGCTCAGGCACACTAAAAGCAGATTAAACATCTGCTCGATTCTCGCTGTTGATAGAGGTTTGATTGCTTTCTGCACCTGCGTCATCATGATGCCCTTCTCTTCCCGGAACAGCTTGGTTTTTCTCACCTTGTCATCATCATCCCCCAAACAGCTGTGATAAGTCCAGCAAACAAGCAGACTGAAGCACAATGCGGCCCCACGTAAATGGCACGATAAGGCTTTTTTCCTTCATATTCATCAAGAATCAGATAAGCTCTGGAAATTTTTATTCAGAGCTCATGTCTTCCTCATGCCTCTTATGTTTTAAATTTGTTTTTAGATAATCATTCTTGTCTCCTGCGCCACCTAGCAGGGGGTTTAAGGGATTTCCTTTACTGCGGGTGTAAACAACCATTTTTAACTATCAGGTTTGTGTTGGACTGGCTCTTACTTATTTCTCCTTCCCTCATGTGCTCACACACACATACATACACAAATAGGGCTGTTAAACTGTTTTTTCCTCAGAGAGAAAAAGAGACACATAAGAATAGAGAACGTGAGGGCGAAATATCCCACATGCCACAATGGATCACTTTTCATGTCCGATGTAGACATCCATCTATTATCTGTAGCCGCTTATCCTGTACAGGGTCGCAGGCCAGCTGGAGCCTATCCCAGCTGACTACGGGCGAAAGGCGGGGTACACCCTGGACAAGTCGCCAGGTCATCGCAGGGCTGACACAGACAACCATTCACACTCACATTCACACCTACGGTCAATTTAGAGTCACCAGTTAACCTAACCTGCATGTCTTTGGACTGTGGGGGAAACCGGAGCACCCGGAGGAAACCCACACGGACACGGGGAGAACATGCAAACTCCGCACAGAAAGGCCCTCGTTGGCTGCTGGGCTCGAATCCAGGACCTTCTTGCTGTGAGGCGACAGTGCTAACCACTACACCATTGTGCTGCCCATCCGATGTAGACATATTTGGTGGAAAAGATGGTCACAATGACAACAGAATCACACTCTGTGAGAGACAGAGAGAGAGACCAGCTCGTGCAAATGCATAGCTATTTATATAAGGTCACATAAAGTGTCTCAGATTCAACAAAAATTCAAAAACAGTCTCTCTGTGACCTGCTGCATCCTCCCTCCTGTGGCCTGCTCACGACCGGAGAGGTTTGGAGAAACTCAGCAGTTCAACTGGGTACAAATCTCTACTTTGAGACACGATGCAGCTGTGCCTTGGCAGGGGCACAGGAGAAGAGAGATGGATGAGTGTCTCTGAATGGCTGTGTCCTAAATGCCTCAAGCCTCTCTGTGGGATGCAGACCATATGGGTGGTTTTGACAAGTCCAAAGTGCTAACAAAGGCACTCCAAAGTGTACACAGGTATTCAGATACCCAGTTAGTTGTTTGAGGCACCAGTATTTGAATAGTGAAATCACTATTTTGGTATTCATTATATGCTCTGTTTCCCAATGAAGTCAGTGAAAAAATATGCATGTAAAGAAAAGAAAAGATCTGAGTGATCAGAGCAGCACTGTGCAAGTTGGAGATGTGCATCAGGACTAAAAACATGAGTAAGCAGGCTGTTTTTACTCTCATGTGGATGGTCAGAAAGTGAATACATTTCCAAGAACGTTCAGCACAACTATATCAAAACTCTTAAAGGGGATTTATTATGAAAAACTATTTTTTTTCAGTGTTTGTGCACATACATTTAGGTATCTGGAGTGCCTATGAATCCAAACAACTCTGAAATAAGACAGCCAGTCAGTTTGTTTTGCGCTGCCTATTTCAGAAAACATGTGCTTCAACTAGCCATTCAGATTCGGCTCCTCTTTCTGTGTCACAAGGGGAGCTCATTAGCATTATACCACCCTGTTATCTGCGTTTCTTCACTCGCGGCCTTTGCGAATGAATATTCATGAAGAAAGTGCTACGGCCAGCGGAAGAGGGGGGTGGGGCGAGCAGTGGCTCATTATCATTTAAAGGAACAGGCATGCAAATCAGTTTTGAACAGGACTTGTTTACACAGGGTGAGAAGGGAGCTGTGGTGTTTTCTCCTTGTGGTATTTTGACCAAATCATGTCACAGGCATTTCATTAAGAACTTAGGGAGCTGCGTCAACTTGTGGAAAAGTGGTATAATATCTCATCTCATTATCTCTAGCCGCTTTATCCTGTTCTACAGGGTCGCAGGCAACCTGGAGCCTATCCCAGCTGACTACGGGCGAAAGGCGGGGTACACCCTGGACAAGTCGCCAGGTCATCACAGGGCTGACACATAGACACAGACAACCATTCACACTCACATTCACACCTACGGTCAATTTAGAGTCACCAGTTAACCTAACCTGCATGTCTTTGGACTGTGGGGGAAACCGGAGCACCCGGAAGAAACCCACGCGGACACGAGGAGAACATGCAAACTCCGCACAGAAAGGCCCTCGCCAGCCACGGGGCTCGAACCTTCTTGCTGTGAGGCAACAGCGCTAACCACTACACCACCGTGCCGCCCATGGTATAATATGTCACCTTTAATGTGTAATATGCGACCTTCTACAATCCTGAGTCCAAAAAAGTTGGGAGAAAGTACAAATTGTAAATAAAAACGGAATGCAATGATGTGGAAGTTTCAAAATTCCATATTTTATTCAGAATAGAACACAGATGACATATCAAATGTTTAAACTGAGAAAATGTATCATTTAAAGAGAAAAATTAGGTGATTTTAAATTTCATGACAACAACACATCTCAAAAAAGTTGGGACAAGGCCATGTTTGCCACTGTGAGACATCCCCTTTTCTCTTTACAACAGTCTGTAAACATCTGGGGACTGAGGAGACAAGTTGCTCAAGTTTAGGGATAGGAATGTTAACCCATTCTTGTCTAATGTAGGATTCTAGTTGCTCAACTGTCTTAGGTCTTTTTTGTCGTATCTTCTGTTTTATGATGCGCCAAATGTTTTCTATGGGTGAAAGATCTGGACTGCAGGCTGGCCAGTTCAGTACCCGGACCCTTCTTCTACGCAGCCATGATGCTGTAATTGATGCAGTATGTGGTTTGGCATCGTCATGTTGGAAAATGCAAGGTCTTCCCTGAAAGAGACGTCGTCTGGATGGGAGCATATGTTGCTCTAGAACCTGGATATACCTTTCAGCATTGATGGTGTCTTTCCAGATGTGTAAGCTGCCCATGCCACACGCACTAATGCAACCCCATACCATCAGAGATGCAGGCTTCTGAACTGAGTGCTGATAACAACTTGGGCCATCCTTCTCCTCTTTAGTCCGGATGACACGGCGTCCCTGATTTCCATAAAGAACTTCAAATTTTGATTCGTCTGACCACAGAACAGTTTTCCACTTTGCCACAGTCCATTTTAAATGAGCCTTGTCCCAGAGAAGACATCTGCGCTTCTGGATCATGTTTAGATACGGCTTCTTCTTTGAACTATAGAGTTTTAGCTGGCAACGGCGGATGGCACGGTGAATTGTGTTCACAGATAATGTTCTCTGGAAATATTGCTGAGCCCATTTTGTGATTTCCAATACAGAAGCATGCCTGTATGTGATGCAGTGCCGTCTAAGGGCCCGAAGATCACGGGCACCCAGTATGATTTTCCGGCCTTGACCCTTACGCACAGAGATTCTTCCAGATTCTCTGAATATTTTGATGATATTATCCACTGTAGATGATGATATGTTCAAACTCTTTGCAATTTTACACTGTCGAACTCCTTTCTGATATTGCTCCACTATTTGTCGGTGCAGAATTAGGGGGATTGGTGATCCTCTTCCCATCTTTACTTCTGAGAGCCGCTGCCACTCCAAGATGCTCTTTTTATACCCAGTCATGTTAATGACCTATTGCCAATTGACCTAATGAGTTGCAATTTGGTCCTCCAGCTGTTCCTTTTTTGTTCCTTTAACTTTTCCAGCCTCTTACTGCCCCTGTCCCAACTTTTTTGAGATGTGTTGCTGTCATGAAATTTCAAATGAGCCAATATTTGGCATGTAATTTCAAAATGTCTCACTTTCGACATTTGATATGTTGTCTATGTTCTATTGTGAATACAATATCAGTTTTTGAGATTTGTAAATTAATGCATTCCGTTTTTATTTACAATTTGTACTTTGTCCCAACTTTTTTGGAATCAGGGTTGTAATAATGATTGCTAGCTAATGATATTTCCATTAATTTAATTGCATCAACTATGAACATAGAGTAGAAATGGGGCTTCCTGGACCTGAAATAATCTTTGAGTTGCTGTTTCAACAGAAGTTTATTAACATGTTCAGTATGCAGTGTCTAACAAAATGGATCCCTTTTGTGTATTTGGATAACATTTGTAAAAGTCTTTGCAGAGATATTTTCCTATTGTCAGTCTTAGCTAAGATATTCATGACAATCCTTTTTTTCATTGCCCATCCCATTGCCCAGCTCTAGCTCTCGTCAGCAGCAGCTACTGCCACATGTCGCTTTTTTTTTTAACTTTTTATTTTGGGCATGTTAATCTCTTTTATCCTGAGACACAAGTAGGCAAAAACAACATCCCAAATATACCAAATCCTGAAAAACAAATACTAGAACAACACATAATATTTTATAGACGCCCATAAAAAATACAACCATTGTATTTGCGTCTCCAGGGCTACCTAAACCTATACGCTATTGTCAAACGTTTTATAAGATCCTAGGCTCTGGAATTGAATCTGAACAGAAGCCTTTATTCCCCTGAGGGTGCAAGACACCCAATCACACAGCCTGCTGGAAATCAAGACAGAAAGAAGAAAGAGAGAGAGAGGGCGTCATAAAGAAGGGAGAGAGAGAAAGAAAGAAGGCTATTTTTTATGTAAGCCAAGATGAAAGGTGGTTAGCTAGGGGCAGGCCAGGTCGTGGCCGGTGCGGCGGTGGAGACGGAGCTAAATGCAGAAAAAGCTGAGCAGCATGCCTCACCACTTTAACTAACAATGTGCTGGGAAGAAAAAGCTTTTCTGCTCCTACCACCACATTTCCTGCATTCCACGTTCAGAGACAAATGCAGCATGCAAGAGAACTGAACAGGGGTCACTGCTGCAGGTAGCGTAAGTCATATGTGGATTACGGTCTTAATTTTACTCGCAATGATCAGCTTTATATATATATATATATATATATTTGCACGGACTATACTAAACTATACTGTCATATAAAATATTTGTGTTTTATGTTATCATATGCTTGTTTTTTGTTGAAAATCTTATGAGCTATTAGTCTATCCACTGATTATAATCTATCAGAATTTCAGACAGTGGAAGGGAACGAGGGATTACCACCCAATTTTAAACCTTTGGAACAAACCTTTTGAATTTTCCTTTAAATTCTTGTTTCTCCTCTCGTGACTTCATGTCATTCTTCATAAAGTATTTCCTCTTGCAAAGTATTTGGCTTGATATGATCTGTTATCTGTTGTACTGTGTGTTTGTGAGTGTGTATTTGTGCGTGCATGTCAGGGGGGTTCTGGTCTTGTATGGCTCTGTGAAGTGGTCAGTGATTAGTGGTCAGTGGTCAGTCTTCCTCAAACGCCCAGGCTGCAGACACAGACAGGGTGAGAGACAAAGTCAGAGTGAATGTGTTCACTAAAGAGAGTTTTGTCTCTTTGCCGCAGGGACGCTGGAGGAATGGACCCCCCCATGGAGTACGTCAAGGTAAGATCTTTCCCTTGTGTGTGTGTGCGTTTTGCTATGACTACTTAATGGCGTTGCATGTGAATGTAAAATGCTGTGGACTGGTTCAAAATGCTTTAGCTCACTGGACAGTGTGTATGGTGTGTATGGTTTCATGTTTAGGGTCTGCATAAGTCCTGTACTAAGTGGTTACAGATCACTAAGCTCAGAAGTATTAAAGGATCCAGAAATGGATATCTTTGATTACATTTGAAAAAAGTATATAATGTATTGCAGTATATACTGTAAATGGGGGGGGGAGTGTATTGGACTGGGTAAACAGACTTTCAACAGATATACTGTTAGAATAAAATGTTCTGTACAAGTACACTTTAGTTCCAGGCAGTAAATGTTCCTTCAAAGGTATAACCATTGGTCCAATTACGTGTCTTAATGATGCTCCTCTACAATTATGTTCCTCTATCTTAAAGCACAAAAGTCTGTGGATTTGGCTTAATTTTCATTTTCAGTGATTTGATTTTTAAATTTAAGATGATTGAGATCCACCCATGTACATGTAGTGTGCATTGAGTGGTGCTTTGATAAGAAGAGATGAGGACATACAGCCCCAAATCCCTGGAGAGCTGCTCCTGAAAAACAGGAAACACTCGAGCAAAAGTTTATATGAGCAACATCAGATCAGCTTTGAAAGAACTTTTAGAGCACATCCTCTACAATCATGCCATAATTATAGGTAAATTAGTGTATCTTATTTTGCTTGGAACTATTTAGGACTTATCCAAATCAGAATTTTGCATTAATAGGTTTATAATACAGAGGGCCAAATTACTCAATTCTGATTGGTCAATCAAGGAGGGCTTTTTCCCTTAACACGGGGCCGTATTTCTGAAATGCTATTGGCTAGTTCGTTGCTTGGTTACGGTTACAAAAGTTAGCAAATTTTGTCAACAAAATGGGTTTTGTAAAGAAGTCCCAATAAAATGTTGTAAACCACTTTCAAAATCCTTGTGTCGTGTTGCCGTGTCATGATGAAAGACGCTTTAGAAACTGATTCAAACGTGCAAGATAGTCTCGCGCCCTGATTGGTTCAGAAAACGTGAATGACAAATGTTGTGAACTTGAATGGCTTCCGAAGTATGAATTTGGCCCTATATATTATAAACGAGTAATCGTATGGTTCCTCGTAAAATTAAGGATCAATTTCACTCGTGATTTCAAAGTTTTGAAATTTTCAAAACTTCGAAATCACTCGTGAAATTAATCCTTAATTTTACTCGGCCCCATACGATTACCTATACTAATAAACTATCACACTGTAGTGTCACTGAGCATGGACAATCACAGCTTGTTTTGGAGGTTAAGGCCTCTGCATGCTCTTGCGACAAGGCTTTCGCAGATAGCTTTTTGCAGACGGTTGTAATTTATCGTTGAGCGGGGAGTAATAGGCGTGCGCGATGTTATTCACCGCTACAACGCAAGGGGGCGCGAAGTCGCGAAATCGCTAGGAGTAGTTGGTGGGTGTGGTTAGTGGAGTGTTTATCCTCCGGTTACTTATAATGACTAGAACTGGAGTCGTATAGATGTACGTACTTCCTCACTTCCTCGATCAACCGCTCTTCGTGCTGCTCCATCTTCGCTCGTGTTTTTAAAAATGGCGGTCGTGAAAACAAACCAAACCGTTAAAGTAGGGAAGCAGAAGTGCGTGTACAGTGGATGTAGAGTGGACCAATCAGAGCCCTCTTGTCTGCGAGGCTGTCTGCGAGGCTTCTGCGGTGGTCACAATTTTTGGGAGGTGCACGCAGAGCGTCTGCGAAGGTGGGGGGGCTACGCAGACGCTATCTGCGACACCGTCTGCGAGGACTGCGTTGTCAGCATAAATTGGCCTTTATACATAAAACAGCAGCACAATATGAGCTAAACCAGTTCTTATGAAGATCCATCATCATCACAAACACACTAATCTTGTTCTAAAGAAATATCTCGAGGGCAATTATTTGTATGAATGACCTGTCATAGTGTGTATTGGCTGCATCACATTTGTTGTGTGCACTACCTGATGAGGCCTGACAGTTCACTCTATCACCACACATCCAGCTCTCTCAGCCAGTCGAGATGCCATCCTTCTTACACACACACTCAAAGCCCTGATCATCTAAGGGCTTGCAGGTCTTTGTGAAGAGTAAACTCCTCACAGGCCCACCTCAGATGTACAGTACAGAGTAAAGCAAACAGTAAGCACACACACACACTTAGAAAGGGGCTGGATTTCATTCACCAGCGCTCACAGTACCAAAGCATTCCAGTTGATGAAGCACACAGTGAATCAGAATGATGACTGAATGCAGTAGAATCTGAATCTCCAGGGTTTTATTGTGAAACGCAACTTGATAGGAGGTAATCTGATAATCCATGTATTATAAGTGTTTAGTCAGCCTCATAACAAAACTGTTTACTGCCTGTCAAAAGCATGGCAATCTGACATGCATAGGGAATTCACATAAAAACGTGTTGTTTTCCATTGAAATTAACAGCAATGTGTAAAGGAAGGTGCAGTGAAATCTGCCTCAAGTGCCATAGAGCTGAATTGATTATCTAGTGTGATTATGTAGCGGGCGGCATGGTGGTGTAGTGGTTAGCGCTGTCGCCTCACAGCAAGAAGGTCCTGGGTTCGAGCCCCATGGCCGGCGAGGGCCTTTCTGTGCGGAGTTTGCATGTTCTCCCCGTGTCCGCGTGGGTTTCCTCCGGGTGCTCCGGTTTCCCCCACAGTCCAAAGACATGCAGGTTAGGTTAACTGGTGGCTCTAAATTGACCGTAGGTGTGAATGTGAGTGTGAATGGTTGTCTGTGTCTATGTGTCAGCCCTGTGATGACCTGGCGACTTGTCCAGGGTGTACCCCGCCTTTCGCCCGTAGTCAGCTGGGATAGGCTCCAGCTTGCCTGCGACCCTGTAGAAGGATAAAGCGGCTACAGATAATGAGATGAGAATGAGAAGCAACAAGTGCAGAAGGATCAAGGTTGTATCAAGGGTCATGGCCTAATGGTTTGAGAAGCAGCTTTGGGACCAAAAGGTTGCTGGTTTGGTTCCCTTGACCAGCAGGAATGGCTGAAATGCCCTTGACCAAGTGCTCCCCAGGCTGCTCTGGGTATGTTGTACGTTGCTCTGGATAAGCCCTCCATCCATCCATCCATTATCTGTAGCTGCTTATCCTGTTCTACAGGGTCGCGGGCAAGCTGGAGCCTATCCCAGCTGACTATGGGTGAGAGGCGGGGTACATCCTGGACAAGTCGCCAGGTCATCACAGGGCTGACACATAGACACAGACAACCATTCACACTCACATTCACACCTACGGTCAATTTAGAGTCACCAGTTAACCTAACCTGCATGTCTTTGGACTGTGGGGGAAACCGGAGCACCCGGAGGAAACCCACGTGGACATGGGGAGAACATGCAAACTCCACACAGAAAGGTCCTTGCTGGCTGCTGGGCTCGAACCTTCTTGCTGTGCGGCGACAGTGCTAACCACTACACCATTGTGCCGCCGTTCTGGATAAGCGCGTCTGCTAAATGCCCGTAATATATCAAGGTCAGAAGCCGGGTTTACATTCACCTGCTTAATGAGCAATTTGAAACTGTAATGGAAACGTGAATTTCACAAAAACTCTCAAATATTGACAAAGTTTCTACACTCGCATGAGGTGGTTTTTCAGGCAATTCAACAAAGCAATATTTCGCAAAATGGAAACACATTTTTCACATTCGATTAAACACTACCACTTCTATTGCGATAGATGCAATTGAAATCCAGAGCCAAATATCAGCTCTCAGATATCTGACTGACTATCGCGAGAGGAGAAAATCCAGCTTTAATTATATAACATCACTGAATGAAAACGCAGACTGTTCACGATTGTGTTTTGTCGACCATTAAAAAAAATTGGTTCTATTTTACGCAACACTGCAATGGAAACCTGGGTAGTGTCAGTAGTCATGTTTCCATTAACCTGCTTAATGTGCAATTTGAAATTGCAAGCTAAAAAAAATAAGTAATGGAAACATGTGAATTAAAAAAAATTCAAATACTACAAGCAAGTTTTTACACTTGCGCAAGGTGGTTTTTCAGGCGAGTCGAAAAAGCAATGTTTCACAAAATTTAAATGGAAACACATTTTTCACATTTAAATCACACGATATGACATGAAGAGCAAATGGAAACGCTACCTTTCTGAAAAGGGGGAAATCTGTAAGAGCTGTCGCGAGAGGAGAAAACGGAGCATTCACAATTGTGTTTTGTCAAATTTTTTTTATAACATCGCTTCTATTTTGCGCTGAACTGAAATGGAAACCTGGCGAGTGTCATGTTTGTGGTCAGCAACTATGCACCAACAACTCCACAACACATACCTGCTTTATCAGAATTCTTGGGTTTATACTCAAAATCATGTCTGGACATGGAGATGTCTGCACATATGCGTGTAATCTTGTTTCACCATACAAGTTTACTTCACTGAGTCACTTATGAAATGTAAGTCTTTGGTCCCCTCCTGTGGGGCTCCTAATATCCTTGCAATAGATTTGTTAGGCTTAGATTCAAGATGTTCATTGGTTTTCTTCTATGCCAAGCAAATATGTTCTACTCTGATATGTTCTGTTAATTCTGTAAACCACTCGCTTTCACTTTCTCCTGGTGAAAGTGCACCTTGTCTTGGTCTCAGTAGTCTAATGTAGGATTTCCTGTGATCTGCTGAACTGATGGTGACAGACACTTTTTCACATGTGGCACATGGACAACCTGTAGGAGGAAAGATCTGTATCGCGCATTTACTAAAGATGGAATGAACCTCAGAACGCACAGTATACGGTATATGGCCCATTTTATAATTGTGGGTACACTACTGTTCAAAAGTTTGGGGTCACTTTGAAATGTCCTTATTTTTGAAAGAAAAGCACTGTTCTTTTCAGTGAAGATCACTTTAAACTTAAGGCCCGGTCCCACTGCACTTACGGATGCAAAGAGGATGTAAAACGTAAAAAAATCTTTGCCATCCGTTGGAAAACGCTATGCATCCGTTGTGTACTCATTGCATACGTGCTTCATACGCTCTATCCATCGAGCATCCGTCCACTGTGATTTCATCCGCGCAAAAAGTTTTGAGCTGCACAAAACTTTTAGAACGGATGAACTTTCCGCCGTGTACGATGTAAATCCGCGACATATACAAGCAACAAACGTTCTATGTCCGTCATCATCCGTTAAACGTCTGCTGTATCCTCTCTGCATCCTCTGGGCATCCTCGCAACTCACATCCGCTGCAGCTGAAAACGGAAAGAGGGAGGAAAGATAAGGTACATGAAACGTCTCTTCATCGTTAGTAGCACGGAAATAGAAAGGATGTAAGCGTATGCATCTCGTATATAAAGTATTCAAAACGGACAAAGCGTTTATATCTGGGATGTATCTCGTATATTTAGGATGTCTGGAGTATGTCTAGAGTATGTAGAAGGACACCTAGCGGACAATCGATATTTTGTATAAAAAGGGGGAGAAAATCATCTGGATCTCAGTAGAGATGTATCGATGTAGCCGCCAGCACGTCTTTCCGCTTTATGCTGACGGCGTGCGTGCTGCATCCCTTTATATCCGCGGAGCAGACACAATTCATACCCCCCGCATGCGCAGTGAACGGTCTGCATCCGATATACATCCGCGCAACATCCCCTTTGTTTCCGTTAGGCGTACGTGATGCATCCCCTTCATCCGCTATGCATCCGCTCTTTCTGCTATGCGTCCGCTTCTCAGTTATCACCGGTAACCCCTTCGGAGCTGTCATCCACTTCCATCCGCTTTCATCCGCTAGGCTTCCTATGAACATGCGTTTAACATCCCTGCTATATACTACCCACGTCCGTTCTTTTCCGTTCTGTTTTCGCAAATTTTCGCCAATTTTGTCCATTTCTGGAGCGGATGAAAACGGATAGAGCCACCCCCGAAATTTTGCTCGTCCGCTGTGTCCTTTTTGCATACGTTTTGTGTCCATCGGCCAGTGGGACCGGGCCTTAATCAGAAATCCACTCTATACATTGCTAATGTGGTAAATGACTATTCTAGCTGCAAATGTGTGGTTTTTGGTGCAATATCTCCATAGGTGTATAGAGGCCCATTTCCAGCAACTCTCACTCCAGTGTTCTAATGGTACAATGTGTTTGCTCATTGCCTCAGAAGGCTAATGGATGATTAGAAAACCCTTGTACAATCATGTTAGCACAGCTGAAAACAGTTGAGCTCTTTAGAGAAGCTATAAAACTGACCTTCCTTTGAGCAGATTGAGTTTCTGGAGCATCACATTTGTGGGGTCGATTAAATGCTCAAAATGGCCAGAAAAATGTCTTGACTATATTTTCTATTCATTTTACAACTTATGGTGGTAAATAAAAGTGTGACTTTTCATGGAAAACACAAAATTGTCTGGGTGACCCCAAACTTTTGAACGGTAGTGTACATTTCAATTGTTGACTCTTGTTAGTCATCGTTACCTCTGTTATTGCTAAACTGGGCAATCCATGAACAGAACTGACTATAGCAGACTTTACGTTTTCCACCATTTTGTGTCTTAACGCCACATGCTAACCTCAAACTAGCTACAACATGGCATGTATAAAAACAGGATTTCATGGATTTTAATCATGTTACTGTTTTTAAAAATATGAGAGATTCACTCCAATATCACCATAACAGAATTGACGAATAATTAATCTACTGTTGGTGTATCCTCCACATTTTGTTCAAATTAATGAGAGAAGAAACATAACATACCTCACTGCCTTTCTGAAGTTTCCCGCCAGAGGAAGTGACGTCTCTCGGTGCAAGTGTCATGCGTATTATTAAAAGTCTTTGTGGATTTTATGTGGTTTTATAACAGAGTTGACAAGAACACTGGGACGGATTTAAAAAAATAGTTTTTTTCTTACTGAAATTTCACATAGTACAGGAAATAGACTTTCTATGCAATTGATTTTATAACAGTTAATAGAATAAGCCACAATAATGTGGGGGGAAGGTGGGAGTCATTTAGTTAATGTTTTATGAATAAATTGGGTCTAAAATGTACATCAAGCATTGCTATCGGTGAAAATTTGTCATAATTTGCAATTCTGTTCAAAACTGATTCAATAAAGATTTCTTTTGTGGAAAATAACAAAAGGTTTATCTCAGAGGCATCAAATGTACCTCGAATTCTAGAATGACCCAAATGTACTGTAACATTGCAGCTATGAATGTTCATAGGACTTGCATTATGTATCGGCAAGTTGGCTCCTTTAAACTGTGTTTTTATCATTTAATATTCACACTGTTAAGAAGGAAACCGCTGCTTCTGTATTCAGTTTAGTCATTGTATTACATCTACTGCCCAGATTAGACACTGCTGATTATGTCGAACAGGAAATTAGCAATTTGAACACAGAAGAACTATGGAGGACGATCAAAGTGCAAGTGTATGTTTGTCACTTCCTGTGGCCTGATTTCTGTGCTTAGAAGTTCACTTTTTTTGTGCTGACCCCGATTAAGCTGCGTTTAATGTTAAATCAGGGAATGAAGGGCGTGTCAGCAGTGGCTGCTTATTATATTGAATAGGAAGCCTAAAAAAGTAACTTGGGGTTAATATTATGAAACTGTTATTACTGAGCTTGACAACATACACTCTTAAAACACATGTGTTGAAAATAACACAACTTGCGTTGTTTTTTAACACATCTCTATGTCCAGATTGGGACAACAGAACTTTTGTTCATTTTAACACATTATTTGTTATTTGTGCAATTTTGGTGTTAAACATTTCTGAAATATAACACAAGTCTTGTTGAAATTAAACTTGCACAAAAGATGTGTTGATTTCCAACACATTCGTTTTAAGAATGTAAGGTCTCATCAAAGACATAAAACTATTATACATGCCCTTAGGACCACACTCATTAAAAGACAGCGAGGCAACAGCACTCGTGATCGTGGTCTATTAAGTTAAATGTTTCAAGTCTGTAATCATGCCGTGTTTGTTCCGAACAGCAAGCATGGTCAACAGAGATATATGTTTATCATACTGCAAAAACAGCATCATGAATATAGTCAAATTTGTCTAGTATTTCCTGTTAAAAGAGTACCGTTAACCAAATATAAGATTACTAATCTTACTTTTAAATATGAAATAGTCTTATTCTACTGGCAGATAATTTTGCTCCTGTTAAGCATTTTTCCTCAAGAAACTTATCTGCCAACAATTTAAAGCTTGAAATTAGTAGAAAAAAGTCAAGAAATTGGTTGAATAATATTATATTTGGTGCATGGTACTCTTACAAAAGGAGATACTAGATAAATTTGATTATATTTAAGATATTTTCACTTCCTGCCATTTTCATGTGTGTCTACTCAATCACTGCTGATGACATGTTCTGAATAGCCGTGTTAAGATATACAGTACTGTGTGACGATAAATTGTGATACAAATTTATGACAATTCAAATCGATTAAATAAAAAAAATTAATCACAATTATTCTCCGGCTGCGAAATACCTTTGTTTTTCCGATCTTTAATTGTGTTATTTAGACCAGTGTTTCTCAACCAGTGGGCCACGAAGCGCCATCTAGTCGGTCGTAATTTTTTTTTCAAGTTTAAAGCCAAATGCTAAATAGTTCAGGATGTCGTAGCGTCCCAAATCTGGTAGCTGGTTTGCCGTACATTTTTCAAGTGGAATAAATACGTTTGTGGGTAAATTAAGAAGAACAAGCCTTTATTTTGTCACATTTAACCCCCCTGCACACGCACACAGAGAGAGAGAGAGAGAGAGAGAGAGCGCTATAAATAAATACGTTTGTGGGTAAATTATATGGATCTGTGATGCCTGTTGGAAGAGAAGAGCAGGGAGGATTGAGAACCGAGCAGCTGTGGTTTGTTTACACCGATACTAAAACTTGTAACATCCTAACAACCTTCTCAAAGACACGTACAAAAAGCCCAGAAACTCCTCCTTACCCGGGCAAAAACGATACAGGATTTATCTTGTAGTCTCCTGATCCCCAGATTTTTAAGCCAGCCACATATAAAAAGTTGTTCTCCTCCATGCTCTTCCAGGTTTTCATCTGTGACCCATAAAAAATACCTATTTTTTATTAATGCTTTCAGTTTTAATAAAAGGAATATTTTAGTTAATATGCAATTATATGTTACTCTAACCTTTACAAATGTGTGTAAATAATTATTGTTAGTTATTAAGAAAATGAAACAATTTTATTTTACAAAAAGGAATAATTAAGTTGATAAAGAACAGGAAAATAAATTGCATCTTTTATCCCTTGCTGGCCGAAAGGCCCGAAGGGGGATTATGTCATGGCAATGTCTGTCCATCCCGAGAAGGGTGCTCAGCTTCTGAAATCAACTCCTCTCACAATTTTTGGAGGAATTTCACAAAACTTGGCAGGATTCTTTGTTATATGTCAGTAATACGCATATTGTAATTTCGTTAAATTCGGTCACATTTTACCAGAGTTAGAGCCCTTGATTAACCAAATTGTAATTTGCCAATTTCATGAGAGTGTGTTTTCCTTCTGAAATCAACTCCTCTCACAATTTTTGGAGGAATTTCGCCAAACTTGACAAGAGGCATTGTTATGTCGGTACTATGCATATTGTAATTTTGTTTAGTTCAGTCACATTTTACCAGAGTTATGGCAGAGTTGCCAGTGGGGGATATTGTACTCTCAGAGCACTCTTGTTTGTACTAAATTGTTCTTCATTTAATATTTTTTCAAAAATATTGTGAGAAAATCAAACCCATTATCATGAATTGAATCAAATCAGCCCCAATATCTCATCTCATCTCATCTCATTATCTCTAGCCGCTTTATCCTGTTCTACAGGGTCGCAGGCAAGCTGGAGCCTATCCCAGCTGACTACGGGCGAAAGGCGGGGTACACCCTGGACAAGTCGCCAGGTCATCACAGGGCTGACACATAGACACAGACAACCATTCACACTCACATTCACACCTACGGTCAATTTAGAGTCACCAGTTAACCTAACCTGCATGTCTTTGGACTGTGGGGGAAACCGGAGCACCCGGAGGAAACCCACGCAGACACGGGGAGAACATGCAAACTCCGCACAGAAAGGCCCTCGCCGGCCACGGGGCTCGAACCCGGACCTTCTTGCTGTGAGGCGATAGCGCTAACCACTACACCACCGTGCCGCCCCAGCCCCAATATCATCCTGTGTATTTTTATTATGACTGGTGATGGTGCTTATGTTCTTTGTGCCACAAAAGTTTAAAAAAAATCCACTTTAAACCATGTGTTAACGTGATAAAAATAGACAACAATTTTTATCTGTTTTTCCTTCAAAGAGTGAGATGATTCAGTTCTATTTATCCCATTTATGCAAGCCAGTGCAAAAGGATAACCTCTAGTTAAAGCTGGTTGTTCTGGCTAGAATAGTTAAAAATTCTCAGCAGCTCTGTAGTACTAGTAAGGTATCTCTATATACGGCATGGCACGATTAAGTGAAAGTGACAGGCATTGTACCATCATGTCCTCAGGTTTCCATGACGTCACTCACTGGTCCAGCTAGTGTTGCATGTAAACCGGAGATCGCTTTTTTCTGATGTGACATGGATATTTTCATCAAAGATAATCTGAAGGGAAGGAGGGAGGGGTATGAGCTACTCGGAGAAGAGTGTCTAAAAATATCAGTGTTTCATTGGGTGGGGAATGCAATGTTACCCCAGGGGGTTGAGGATGTTTTGGAGAGAAGGAGGCAGCAACATGAAGAGCAGTAAAAGAATTGCACTCTTAAACCAGATAGATCCTGCACCAAACAGGACACGCTGGGACTATCAGATGTTTTTGAGTAAACAAAAATGGCTGGCATTAAAGACACCACAGGAAACTGTCATGATGATGACCGTCATATAGAGAAGGAGATAGAAGAAAGAACATTCAAGAAAGTGCCATAAAGAAGGCACAAGCTACTTAACAAACAGCTGACCTCAATGTGCTGAAGCAGAAACCTCTAGCTGAAGCAGTCGACAGGCTTCTGATTCTCACAGACACACAGCCAGTTGCACAGTAATCTACTAAGGGCTCATGAAAGAGCTTAGGATGAACAATGCGCCTGTGTTCCTGCTGTGAGATCTGCTGTGCTCTGAGCCTTGTGAGAGACCCCTTCAGCCAGTCTGAGCTCTCAGTCGCAGCTCACACTATTACAGCCAGCAGGTTCAGAACGGCTCTCAGGTCGGTTCTGTAATGCCTTCCAGCAGCGGATATCAGAAGAGCACGGCTGGCCTAAAATCAGCAGCCAAAGACAATTCCTTATGGAAGCAGACTATCCATCAACCTTAGATCTCCTTTAACTGGAACAGTTAGGCTTAACGGGTTAAACTGGATAGATACTACTGCAGAATAATGCTTGGTCATTACAGACATTTACAATGTGGATCAACGGCATTACGTCTTGAAAAAGCAGCCGAGCTAATTCCAAAGTGTTGCCTCCAGTTTCGAGACAGACCCACCCTCTGTTTCTTTCTTTCTACACGACAGTTGAGTGCAATAAAATTCTGCCTAAATACTTTTGGCTCAGATGGTCTTCCGTGGAGGACTGACGCCAATCCCATCATTCAGCTGCTGTTAAATACACCCGGCCTAAAATGAGGAACGGTGTACAGTCTGAATGGTTCTCCTGCACTTCCAGAAGGCACACCGAGCCAGCAAATGAACACATCAGACAAAATAACCAGTATGAAGTTATTTAAAAGGAGACTTTTAGAAATTGTTTCTCTTGCCGAAAACACATTGCAAATATTGCTACACTACGACCTCTAGTGGTAATATCTGTTTATCACACAGTAAATGGGGATGGAAAGCTCAAAGGAGGATTATGGAAACCGAAATCTGTGTTGAGCTCTCATCTCATCTCATCTCATCTCATCTCATCTCATCTCATCATCTCTAGCTGCTTTATCCTTCTACAGGGTCGCAGACAAGCTGGAGCCTATCCCAGCTGACTACGGGTGAAAGGCGGGGTACACCCTGGACAAGTCGCCAGGTCATCACAGGGCTGACACATAGACACAGACAACCATTCACACTCTCATTCACACCTACGCTCAATTTAGAGCCACCAGTTAACCTAACCTGCATGTCTTTGGACTGTGAGGGGAAACCGGAGCACCCGGAGGAAACCCACACGGACTCGGGGAGAACATGCAAACTCCGCACAGAAAGGCCCTCGCCGGCCACCGGGCTCGAACCCGGACCTTCTTGCTGTGAGGCGACAGCGCTAACCACTACACCACCGTGCCGCCCTGTGTTGAGCTCTGCTGTTATAATTTGATGGAAATTATAGCAAGGTATAAGAGTGGTAATAACAATGCTAATGATGTAAAACAGCTTCATCCTGTCTTACTGAGAAATCCATTCAGTCAAAGCGATAGTTAACTGCTGTGCATATACAGTGCATTAATCATTTCTCTACACGATCATGTGGCTTTGCTAGCTCCTAAAATGACAAACAAGGAATGCGGAAACAAAAGAGCATTGTGCCGTTACAGGAAAATTAATGACAAGGTGGTATGAGGTTGAGTATTTCAGATAATAGCACAGTGTCTTGCAAAAGTATTCGTCCCCCTTGGTGTTTGTCCTGTTTTGTTGCATTACAAGCTGGAATTAAAATGGATTTCTGGGTTTTTTTTTCATCTTAATTATTGTTTGTGTCACAATAAAACAACAACTTTCACCTTTAAAGTGGTAGGCATGTTGTGTAAATCAAATGGTGCTAACTCTCCAAAAATCCATTTTAATTCCAGCTTGTAATGCAACAAAACAGGACAAACACCAAGGGGGATGAATACTTTTGCAAGACACTGTACATTCTAAAGTGATTTACTCTTTTTAATACCCCAGCAATTTTCCACTGTACTCTTTAAAGAATGACACATCATACTTTTTTATCAGTTTATTCATCCATCCATCCATCGTCTATACTGTTTATCCAACCGAGGGTCTCAGGTGAGCTGGAGCCAATCCTAGCTGACGTCGGGTGAGAGACGGAGTACATCCTGGACAGGTCGCCAGTCTATCACAAGGCTAACACAGAGAAACAGACAGCCATCCACGCTCACTTTCACACCTACAGGCAATTTAGAGTAGCCAGTTGATCTAATCCACATGTCTTTGGACTGTGGGAGGAAAACCGAAGCACGCAGAGGAAACCCCACAGCAAATTCCACACAGAAAGGCCGCAGTCAACTGGCAAGTTCGAACCCGGAACCTGCTTGTTGTGAGGCGACAGTGGAAACCACTGCCCCACTGTGTCACCCTTTATCAGTTTATAGTTAATGTTATGGAACGTCTGTTGTTATTAAACCTGTAGGGAGGCATTTTCTCGCTAGCCTTTTTTTTTTTAACAGAGAAACCAAAAAGCTAAAAATCCTCTGTTTATAACAGTCTCCCAAAGAATCACCATATAAATGATTATATGGTTTTCTTTGCAAATTAACAACACATTTTATTTTTTTTTTTATTTGGCAGCAACGAAGAATGCTATTTTTACTGAGACAGAGTATGATGAACTGAAATTGTTGCCCTGAAATCTTTAAAACTGCTATGTACATATTATACTTACATACTTGCATGTGTAATGCGGGGGAACATTTGCTATTTCCTACTGTTTTCAGGGACATCGCTTATGTGTTGTCGTGAAAATACGTGTGCATATCTGACAGAGAGAGGTGTGTACAGTATTATAACACCCTGTTCCCATACTGAACGATCTGTGAAACAGGACAAGTACAAGTTTGTCCTTGCTGTGTTCTAAGGTCCAGATATCCTCACTGAGTTCACGTGAATCATCGTATCCATAACACCCATCCATATGAAGTTATTTATCAGTATGCAGAACAGCAGCATGGGATACCTCCTGCATAATTACACTGAATGTTTCCCTTAGTAGAGATCAAAAGCAACTCTGTCTCAATGATCCAAGGTATAAATAAATAAATAGACGAGTATCCATGCTAGGCGGCACGGTGGTGTAGTGGTTAGCGCTGTCGCCTCACAGCAAAAAGGTCCAGGTTTGAGCCCCGTGGCCGGCGACGGCCTTTCTGTGTGGAGTTTGCATGTTCTCCCCGTGTCCGCATGGGTTTCCTCCGGGTGCTCCGGTTTCCCCCACAGTCCAAAGACATGCAGGTTAGGTTAACTGGTGACTCTAAATTGACCATAGGTGTGAATGTGAGTGTGAATGGTTGTCTGTGTCTGTCAGCCCTGTGATGACCTGGCGACTTGTCCAGGGTGTACCCCGCCTTTCGCCCGTAGTCAGCTGGGATAGGCTCCAGCTTGCCTGCGACCCTGTAGAACAGGATAAAGCGGCTAGAGATAATGAGATGAGATGAGTATCCATGCTATACGGCCGACTGTAAGTCATTTCTAAGGTTCGAATATATGCATGTTTTCTCCTGACCTACATTCCTTTCCTGAAGTTCTGTTTTTAAACCAGTCATTTTTACTCTCATGAATTTAAAAAAAAAAAAAAAACACCAAACAGACTCCATTTCCCACTGAGCCATGTAAAAACGTATTTGCTTGCAGGGCTCTGGAGCTTTATTGGGCATAATTAGCTAGTTTGGGAGCTGACCCTCTGGGAGAACATTCCTGAACAGTTCTTTGGGTGTGCCAGGCACTCATAATGTCTTTGTTTACCTCTTACAAGTAATAGGGGGAAAAAGAACATGTCGTTGCTGATAGAGATCCAACCGCGTGTATCCCAAAATAATTCTGCTGCAATTAAAGCAAGTAACGGTACACAGATTCCAACTGCTCTCTAAAGTGTGCACTCCTTAAAGCATTGTACAGACTGACTGTCCTTGTTTGCTTAATTGTATTTGTGTATTTATAGATGCATTTTTATTTCTGGTCATGTCATAAATATGTTAGAAAGAGATGATTTTTTTTTTTTTTTTTGACTGAATGCAGAGGTGGTGTCCTAAAATGGCAGTACTAAAAGTCAACACTTTTAGATGACCGTGACACATTTAGATTGGGCAATTAATAGCCAGTGTTATAGTCGAGTCACTAAACCTTGAGTCCGAGTCCAGTCTCGAGTCCCCAGTGTTCAAGTCTGAGTCATCTCATCTCATCTCATCTCATCTCATCTCATTATCTCTAGCCGCTTTATCCTTCTACAGGGTCGCAGGCAAGCTGGAGCCTATCCCAGCTGACCACGGGCGAAAGGCGGGGCACACCCCGGACAAGTCGCCAGGCCATCACAGGGCTGACACATAGACACAGACAATCATTCACACTCACATTCACACCTACGGTCAATTTAGAGTCACCAGTTAACCTAACCTGCATGTCTTTGGACTGTGGGGGAAACCGGAGCACCCAGAGGAAACCCACGCGGACACGGGGAGAACAGGCAAACTCCGCACAGAAAGGCCCTCGCCGGCCCTAGGGCTCGAACCCAGGACCTTCTTGCTGTGAGGCGACAGCGCTAACCACTACACCACCGTGCCGCCCCAAGTCCGAGTCAAGTTCAAGTAATTAAAAAAAATTTCAAGTTGAGTCCAGTATTGATCCGAGTCAAGTCCAAGAACAAGACTCTAACCGCACCATTTGATGGTGGCTGTTTCAGTGCCATGAACATTAATTTGTTCCTGAAGATGACATATGAACAGGTGAATGTGCATTCTCTTGGTCAGGGAGTGCAAAGTATTCTATCAGAGACGGTTGGGAGATGGATGTAAGTGCAGAAGGTGTGTTTATTAATACAAGTGAAGACAGGTGAACAATCCAGAACAGCAGGCAAAATCGTAAAACAGTGAAACAGGTCGAGCGAGGTACAAACAGGCTATCGTAGGCTTGGCAGAATCAAAGATGAGAAACAGGAACTCAGGGATCAGGAAACCAAACAAGGAAATAAGGCTCAGTAATGTGTCAGCAACACAACTCAATACTTCGCAAAGTAAGTGCGTTTTCACAGTTTTTATGCAGGCGTGTGATTGCGCCTTAATCCTGTGCCGGCGCAAGTCGTTTACGGCATGCGCACATGTTGTCTGGAGCGCGCCCAAGAGTCTATCTGATGCACACACCAAAGTACGCAGGTGTGACAGTCTTGCACGAAGTTAGTACAAAAATTAATGTAGATATATAGTTGTGGTCAGAAGTTTACATATAGTAACATGAATGTCATCTTGGATATGAATCTCATGGCAATATTTGGGCTTTCAGTAATTTCTTTGAACTGTTCTTTTTCTGTGGCAGATTGTACAGCATACATCTTTAACTTAAAAAAAACACTAGAATTTGGTGCACAAGTTTTAATTTTCTTTGGGTTTTCTGAAATCAACACAGGTCAAAATTATACATACATGGTCAAAAATGTACATACACTCACTTAGATTATTAATTCAGAGGTGCTGAAACCTCCAAAATGTCTCTTATCTTGCCAAAGCTGAGGTCTCTTAACTTCCTGTTAGTGATCATGATTGACTACAGCTGGTAGCTTCTCTGTGCCTTCAGAAAAAGGGTTTGTTTACAGCACGCATTGGATTGACCAACACACAGTAAAATGGGAAAGTCCAAGGAGCTCAGTGCAGATCTGAGAAAGAGGACCGCAGATATACACAACTCCGGAATGCCTCTTGGAGCCATTTCTAAACAACTGCAAATTCCAAGATCAGTTCAAACAATTGTACCCAAGTTATTGTGAGGTGTAGTCACTTTGCCAAGCCACTTTGCTTCAAGAAAACCCAAACTGTCACCCTCAGCTGAAAGGAAATTGGTTTGGATGGTCAGGAACAACCTAGGAACCACCATGGCACAGCCCTGCCATGAACTGGAAGCTGATGGATCACTGTCTACAGTTCAGATCACCATGGACTAAGAGGCTGCTATCCAAGAAATAACCCCCTGCTCCAAAATTGACACATTCAAGCTTAGCTAAAGTTTGAAGCTGACCACACGGACAAAGAAAAAGCCTTCTGGAGGAAAGCTGTATGGTCAGATGAGACAAAGATTGAGTTGTTTGGCCACAATGACCACCATGTACAGAGGGACGCTGTACCAGCTGGTGGTGGTGGTAGGAGCATCATGCTCTGGGGCTGTTTTGCTGCCAGTGGAACTGGTTCATTGCACAAAGTGGATAGAATAATGAAGAAGGAGGACTACCTCAGAATTCTTCAGCATAAACCATCAGAAATTTGAACACGACTTGGGACTTGGGAGTTACAACAGGACAATGAACTCAAACACGCATCAGAGCTGGTTGTGGAGGATAAAGCAGGCCAACATTAAGCTTAAAACAAGTCCTGACTTCAACCCGATTGAAAATATATGGATCGTGCTTATAAGTCGAGTCCATGCCAAGAAAAAAAATTTTAATTGAACTCTACCAATTCTACCATGAAGAGTCGTGAAATATCCAACCAGAATTCTGCCAGAAGCTTGTTCATGGTAAACAAAAATGTTTGGTCAAGGTAAATCTTGCGAAGAAACAGTTTACCCAAATATTAGGTGTGCTGTATGTATATTTTTGACCCTGTATGTATAATTTTGACCCTGTGTTGATTTCAGAAAACCCAAAGAAAATTAAAACTTCTGCACCAAATTCTAGTTTTTTTTTTTTAAAGATGTATGCTGTACATTCTGCCACAGAAAAAGAACAGTTCAAAAAATTACTGAAAGCCCAAATATTGCCATGACATTCATATCCAAGATGACGTACATGTCACTGCATGTAAACTTGTGACCACAGCTGTAAATATCTTATGCCAAATTATTATGACATGTTACAAAAATAAAGAAAAAATCTGAGTCCTCGTCTCCAATTTACAAGTCCGAATGCAGTTAATAGGGAGGGAAAGTAATCTCATCGCCCCCTACTGGATGCGCTCCAACCTCTATGGCAAAATGAATGGGAATATCTTTTCAAAAAATTACATTTCGGGTTACACTTCAAAGTTAAGACAATGGCTTCCATATGTTGTGCATGTCGGGCAGCTCTATCGATCCTGGTGATCATACTTTATTTTTTCCACCGATTTGAATTGTTTTGAATGTTTTTTAACACGGACCCGACGTCGCGTATGCGACGTCACCGCAAGTCTAGCGCCTTTCCAAATCTGTAGCAAGTAGCAGCTAGCCTGGGAAATCCCATGCTGCTTTGCACAATCGTTCCGATCTGAAAAGACATATTTCACTTGTGATATGGTCTGGTGTTAACCAGACTAGGTAGCAGCCGGCGAGTAGCCTACATCAACATGCCGATTTGTATAGCATGGTTGGCAGAGTATTTCTGTACCAATAAGAAATGCATCCCTCGTGGGGATAACCATTACAGATCAGGGCATGTAGTCAACTGCCGGTGGTTGCAGTCTGGCGCAAAACATAGCATCATCAAAATACATAGGTCTTCCCGGTCGTGGGATAGCTAAGCCTACTGCTGACATAATATGAGCGACTCTGACTAGACAGTTTGGTTGTAGTCCGTTTCTGACAGGTTAGGCACAATTTCGATCTTTTAAAAGACAGCGAAATTTCACCTGATACTTTCACAGTTAGTAGATAATCCCAACATATACAACATATTTTTGGGGGTGTACAAGTTCCACGTCATAACTTCATGGGATTTTTAAAAAAATCGGGTCTATGGGATTTTCAATAGCATTGGCTCTCGGCTTAGGAACGCAACCACTAGGATCGCTGTGTTTCACTTTCCCTCCCTATGCACGAGTCCGAGTCCGAGTCCAAGTCATCAGTGCTCAAATCTAAGTCAAGTCACGAGTCCTTAAAATGAGGGCACGAGTCGGACTCGAGTACTACAAGCCTGCTAATAGCACACACCTTAGAATTATAAGTGCATGTTGTTATGTGTGCACGAACTGAACTATTGATTCTTGCATCCACATATACACTACTCAGACTCAACTTTCTGCCATCTTGCTGAGCTTCTCTCTCTCATCTCTCTCTCTCATTATCTCTAGCCGCTTTATCCTTCTACAGGGTCGCAGGCAAGCTGGAGCCTATCCCAGCTGACTACGGGCGAAAGGCGGGGTACAGCCTGGACAAGTCACCAGTTCATCACAGGGCTGACACATAGACACAGACAACCATTCACACTCACATTCACACCTACGGTCAATTTAGAGTCACCAGTTAACCTAACCTGCATGTCTTTGGACTGTGGGGGAAACCGGAGCATCCGGAGGAAACCCACGTGGACACGGGGAGAACATGCAAACTCCACACAGAAGGGCCCTCGCCGGCCACGGGGCTCGAACCCGGACCTTCTTGCTGTGAGGCGACAGCGCTAACCACTACACCACCGTGCCGCCCTTGCTGAGCTTTACATTTTAATCTTCCAGACTTTCACATGCTGTTCATGCTCATTGCAGCTAAAGATGGATTTCCCACCATGGAAATGACAGAATTTCTAATGCTCTTTAACCACATAGCTAATCAAAAGAAAGTCCTCGTCTGCCCTCACCCCTTTCAAGAAAGTCCTGTCTAACAAGCCAGCTAGCTACACTAAGGGCAATAACACAAAGTGCTGTGTTAAGTCAGTGAGTGAGTGGCTGGTGTTTACAGCCGCACAGGGAGCGGTGTGGTCATTTACAGCACCCTACAGAGGAGCAGAGCAGCTGGGTGACAGAACAACCTGATGAGGAAGAGTAGCCTCGACTGGGTAGTGTTTTTATCCATAAGCCCCCTGACCATCCTACTTGAGCTGAGTGCTGCTTCCTGAACTGCGCTATCCATTATAATCCCAGTGTCCCCACTCTCTATCATATTATTGCACCACAGGAGCAGCTCTGACTGGTCTATAAATACCACTCGTGATATAGTAATAGAAGGAGTAATAGAAGGATTTGAACATCAAACTGTTTGATGTTCAAATCCTACTCATGAAAAAATATATCTGCAAAAATAGCGATCTTAATAATTATACCACAACACTTTCGAATTCTCCACTGCAATTGGTCAGAAGGTGTTGTCTCGTCTTCTGTAAGTCTTCTGGAGCACACCTTCACAACACTGTTGATTATTTTATTTTCTATAACAGCACACCCTGTTCTGCTTTACTCTTTTCTTATTGTTGTAAGCCTGGACTGAATTCAAATTTCAAGAGCTGTCTTGTATGATTCATTTACCAGAACGTCAAAGCCATAGTAGCTCATCTGGCCTGCCATCAAAACAACCATGACTACCAAAGCATCAAACAGAACTGAAATGTGACAATATGAGAGAGGACCGACTTCCGACAAATTGTTTACAACAGGAAAATCAACAAAGGACTACATTTTGTTCCTCAAGGGAATATCTACCCAAAACATCGGTCAGAACTGAATTCGCATGATAAATGAGAGGAGATACAATTCTAGTCAGAAGAAAATTTGTTAAGTTGAACCGATTACTAATTCGTTAGCAAAAAAATTGACAATACAATGATCAGGTTTTGTGCAGAAGGTCTCGTTCTTTCAAATAAAACAATCAGAACTGAAATCCATCAAGAACTGAGGGAGGAGACATGATTTAACTGAAAATAAACAAAGTTGTAAACAAATTGTTTACAACAAGGAAATCAACAAACAAATGGCCAAGTTTTGTTCCCTGAGAAAAGATCTACCCAAAACATCAATTAGAACTGAACTAAGAGGAGATACATAGGCCTGGAAAATTCGTTAATTTGGCCTAATTACTAACTTGTTAGCAAAAATTTGACAATACAACGACCAAGTTTTGTGCGGAGTGATGAGTTCTTTCTGACAAAACAATTGGAACAGAAATCCATGTAGAATTGACAGAGGAGATACGATTTAATTGAATTGTGGACGACAAACGCCACGCTGTGGCAATAGCTTATCGGCCTTACAGCCAGATGAGCGAAAGATCTGATTTAATAAAAGCTAGGAGAAACAAGTCTTTTCTTTTTTACAAAATCGGCTTAATGGTTCAGGTTCAAGTGAAACATTTACCATCTTACAAATTGCACGCAATCTTTTAGTTTTTATGTTGCACTTAAATTCAGCGACGCGTGAAAACAGGCTGTTATAGCCTCATAATTGAACACACACACACACACACACACATATATGACCAGAATGACCTTGAAATGGACAGTGAACTTTAATCTGTTTAAGAGACGTCACTGACCCTGTTTCCATCTGCCATTTCACACCCCTTGTATCTGGATTGTGTCCTGAAAAGGATCAACTCATAACCTGGTTTCATAACTTGACCACTTCCTGTGTTGTTCCCCTTTTCAGCAGTATTTTGTAAAAACGGTTGCCCAATTAAAAACTGCGTTAATGTGGATTTGTTTATTTCCTCAGAATTTCCGTCTACAGCAGTTATAGTCAAAGATGCCATGATGAAATGTGTGATGTTTCAGTTGCTTGGAGATACAGATGTGTTTACACATATAGAACACTGATCTTATGGTGATGATACACGGGGCAACTTTTTGGGCAATGTTGCCGAGCAATGTTGCTGGGCAATTGCGTTTTGACTCTTTTCTACTGAGATTGGGCAACATTGTTTTAGAGCACCTGAAGCTGTTTGAGTACGCCAAAATCCGTTTGAAATAGACACCGACACCTGCATTTTATATGGTTAATCTCTAGCCTGATTTATGAATGAATGAATGAATTAATTAATTTTATTTCAAACATGTATAAAAAAATGTATGTAACCATTTGTACATACAAAAGAAAGAAAACAAGAAATTAAAAAAATAAAATAACATAAAAAGCTAAGACATTACAAAACACCGCACACTGTTCGAAAAAGGAGTGGGAAGAAGTACAATACTTTTTTAATTTCCCACCCCTTTTTAACTACCCCGAAATCCAAACTACATTAATACACCTATAAAAATATATACCATATACACACTTCATGAATATCTATATAAATATATAATTACAAAAATAAATATATACTATATACCATATATACACTTCATAAATATCTATATAAATATATAATTACAAAAATAAATATATACTACATACCTATCCCTGTAAATATAAATATATAAACTATCCCCATAAATAAATATATACCATATATACCATATACTAAGTTAGTTCTAATATAACAATCAACCCTATTCTATTTATAGGTTTATCCCTCATCATCCTCCATTAACATACTTCCTCTTCCATATACTTGTTTAAAAATATTTTTTGTACCTTTTTTTAAACAGATTTATATTTGCATTTTGTTTTATTTCTGTCTTCAGTCTGTTCCATAAAGTCACCCCACAGCTCGATACGCACATGCTTTTCATATTTGTTCTAACCTTTGGTTTTTTAAAATTTAGGTCTCCCCTTAGATTATATCCCCCCTCTCTCTCACTAAACATTCCTTGTATATTTTTTGGCAATAGATTATTTCTTGCTTTGTACATTATTTGTGCTGTTCTGAATTTGACCAAATCCATAAATTTCAACATTATCACATTCAAGTGTAAATGGATTATAAATAACATAAATGATCATGAAATGCAAAATAAATAAATAAATGAGCATTGGACTCTACCTGTGGAAAGTGTGTATATATAGTGACTGTTGAAATGGCAAAGAAAACCTTGTTCCCTGAGAATCACCAGACATAAACCCAGAGACCGAGACACTGATTATTATTGGCTGTAAATCTGTAACTAGAATAGATCCACGGTTTAAAACCTCACAAGGAGCTATTGAATACGACACAGGCTCAGGTTTTTTTTTCCAGTGGTGGGGTACAGAAACAGCCTCTGTCAAACTGATTCTAATGCTGACTCTCCCTTCCCAGCTATACTCCATCTCTCAGTCTTTAACTCCCAGTAAAAAAAAAACACCACAAATGGCTTTGATTTGATTGGCTGGATGATGGGGTCACATGGGAAAAGCCCACCTCCATATATGGACTGAGCGGGGCTTAGAGAAACAGCATGAGGAGGCATAGGCAATGCTGGACTTAATACACACACACACACACACACACACAGCCTTAAGCTGAGTAACTGCCACAGAAACACACACAGAGAGAAGTGAGCATGCTGCCAAAGATGAGAGTCATGTGGAAGTGATGAATTTGTGAGTTTTGGAGGTGAACTGGAGGTGCTGATTGCTTGTTTTCTAACACTGAGGAATTATTGAGGGACAGAAATGTCTGAGAGATGCAGTGTTTTGAGGACCATCACAGCTGCCCTGTGCTGTTTCTACCAGAAGAACTCGGTCATGAGGGCCAAGGTGAGAGAGAGAGACACATTCTAAATTTTTACTCAACAAAATGGGCTCCTTTGTCTCTTGATTGTACAGATAGAGTATATAATGATGTTAGACGCTGCTATAATACTATTGTACTTGGATTTACACTTAGTACAAATTTGCCCTGTATTTCTGTACACACTACAAGTTAAAGCAGTTAGGTATCAGGCACATGTGTACTCGTCCATGTTAGTGCTGCACTCCGAGGTGTGTGAAGATAGAGACGTAAGGAGATATATGGGTGCTGTAAAAAGCAGGTTACTGTGCCAGTCTTCGCTCTGCGTCTTTAGATCTATTGCAGTATTCATTACAGTAAGTGAAGGTGTCTGACATCATCTACACCTCCTTGTGATCCACTTATTGGAGAGTGTTGGTGTCTATCTTTCTATCTATCCATCCATCCATCCATCTACGCATATGTGTATGTGTTTGTACGCACATCAACATTAACTGATGCTGTTTAAAAATATTAATTAATCTTTAATGGATACTTTATATTTTACACTAAGTGTGTCAACATGTGAACAAGTAACCCACTTTGTAGTTCTGTGTTCAGAATGTGTTAAGTGTTTTGAATGCAAGGTATGTGTTGAATGGCATTCCATTACTAGACCTAACTTTGCACCGTACATATTTATAAAGACAGGGTGACACCCTGTAATGCAAGACTGGCTGATGTGTCATGAGGCAGAGAAAATAAACTGATTACGAATAGCGCATATATAAAAAATGAGAGTGTCAATTCTAATTCAATGTTTTTTCTTTATTTTTATTAATTAAAAGACACTTCATGTCTTGAAGTAATGATGGATGTCGTGTCTCTTTACGTAGTTGGGCAGTTCTTGACATTATATGGAAAGCTACTCCACTAGACTGGAACTTTGTTGACCAGCTCCTTGTCCAGGGTCAATGAAAAACCTCAAAAGCTTGTTGTTTTCCAGACGGGCCTTTGGTCCAGCAACATCATCAGACTGAGAACAGAGATAATGTAACAACATTGATCCTTGTTTTTGGTGTAAAAGAACTGCTTTATGAACACGAGTCTTAACAGATGGTCATATTCCTCGGCCTCGGAGCCGGGTTAAATAAATGTGAACGTCAAACTGGAAGAGCATTCGATAAATAAGGGAAAAGTCTGTGACGCCCATCACCTACTTACTATATAGTATTGACGTGTTTATCCTGGTAGCTTGACACAAGTTCACATTTCCAGACCGTGGTGTCACGTCAGTCTTATGTTACAGATGTGAGTCATAGTGTTGAAATGGTGAGTGTTACCCCTTCTTCTTTATCCCACCATTCAATGGAACTGATGAAGACCTCTGGATGTGTGGTGAAACATCTTCATGACTACCCAAAACCTACTAGTGTGGGACAGAATATTCGTACCCTCATTAAGGTTTCTGACACAAAAGTGCAGCTTTTGGATCCCTGGCTGAAATCACTGCTCAACCAAATCCTTAGCAAAGATATCTGAACATAATCATAATCACCGTTGTTGCAGCACATACAACTGCTCAGAGAGAAAGATGTCAGATTGAGTTTCCGTATCATCTTCATCAGAGAAGTCTCCATGGTTGAGCTTTTTGGGAAGATGTGCATGACCATCAATCCAGCCTCGTTCCATCACTCGAGAAGTGTAATACTGTAATCCTCAGGATGCTGGTTCATTTCTATTGTGTAAAATTCAGGTAAACAGATATCCGCACACTGGGCCTTGTTTATCAACCTGCATACGAATGGATTTATTAGGAAATAATTTACCAATGTGAGCATTGACAAAACCAGTTTGGTTTTCATGAAAACCACATAAATTTGGAAAAACATTTGTGTCTGACTCATGCACCTGAGTCTGCATAAAAAAAACAAAAAACAGACAAACAAAAAACCGGTTAAGATAATGTCAGTAGTGTGCAAAGTGTCATCTAGGTAAATGGTGGTTACTTTGAAGAATCTAAAATATGAAACTTTTTTTTAACACTGTTTTGTCAACCACATAATTCCATGTATGTTCCATATGCTAGTTCATAGTTTTGATGTCTTCAGTATTGTTCTAGAAAATATTCAAAATACAGAAAAACCTGAGTCGGTGTGTCCATATATATATATATATATATATATATATATGACGAGTCATGGAATCCACGGACACATGTCGGCTGAAACGAATCCGAGAAAATCGCAAAAGAAGCATTAATTAATTAATTAATGCTTCTTAAAGAGGCATTAATTAATTAATGCGTCTTTTGCGATTTTCTCGGATTCGTTTCGGCCGACATGTGTCCGTGGATTCCATGACTCGTCTCACACACACACACACACACATATATATATATATATATATATATATATATATATATATATATATATAAAACAAAATAGACACACACACACACACACACACATAGAAAGAAAATACCAGAGGTATTATGGAATCAGAGAATTGATTTCAAGTAAAAACACACTTTTATATAAAAAAAAGTGCTCCCTGTGCCATCTGCCCTTTCTTCTGCCCTCTAGCAGCAATTAATATATTGATGTAGCACCCTGTTAGAGACTTACATGAGCATTAACAGATAGCGACCCTGTCTGATATATTGAGTGATTCCTGTATAAAACATTGACACATAACTAAAAATAACCACTATAGAGAAAATGAGCCTCAGCTCATTTTTCAAAGGAGTCCTAGCATTCTAGATTCTAAAATCACTGGAACAATTTGCCCAAAAATAGCTGGCTGTTTGTTATTGCTAAGGTCTAGCCTGGCAGCGTACTGGACCCTGGCAGGACCCTGAAGATCTGCTCAGACTTTCAGGCTGATGCTTTTTTTCTGGGAAGGATTGTTCCTAAATATAGCACTTCCGATGTTTGGTGTGGCACAGGCCTGTTTTGGGGGTCATTGAGAACGAGAGAAACAGAGCGGGCAGTGTTTGTGTTGGCTGCATGGCTTCTTTATTCCAACCGGACGGCACAACCTTTCACACAGTTGGGAGAGGAGTTAGCTAGCCTTCTAGCCGGGTGGTGATGGCGTTCACTTCCTCTGCGCGAAAGTGACATGAAATGTTATTCTGGTGTGAATGTGAGGGTGAAAAGCATGTGCAGGACAGCTGAAACAGAAGATGATAGCATGGTTTTAAATAAGCAGGCTTACCAAACTGCTATATTAACACAGAGGGTATAGGAACACACTGTGATGTCTTCGTCACACACTGTGACTCTAAGCTAGCATAGGGATCATGAGTGTGACACAAGTGTGAGCTCAGCACAGACGAGGGACTGTGGGAAGCCCCCTGAGCTGCTGAGACAGCCTGGCAAACTCTCATCCATCACCATAAACAACTATAGTTACCTCCTGTATGAGGTCTAGATCATCACCATGTGATATGTGACCATATGTGATGGTCACTGGCATTGTGAAACTGCACTGGTGGTCATTTTCTAAAACTACTGTCAGGAAAAAAAAAATTAGAACTTCATATATTAACTTTTCTTCCATCAGTGACTCAAGCTACAGTGTATTACTGTATTGCCAAAGCATTGATAACAGAGTATAGGGATGTTAAAGAACGATAGAAAAAAAATACAATCAATAATTTTGACTGGATGACAAATATAAGACAATCAACAATAACAGTAAAAATATAATAAAGGTTTGTGCTAATAGTCAATGTGTAGAATTGAATGCATGCATGGGAATGTTTTTCACTCTTTGTAAGGACCATCTCATCTCATCTCATTATCTCTAGCCGCTTTATCCTGTTCTACAGGGTCGCAGGCAAGCTGGAGTCTATCCCAGCTGACTACGGGCAAAAGGCGGGGTACACCCTGGACAAGTCGCCAGGTCATCACAGGGCTGACTCTAAGGCTACATCCACACGACAACGGCAACGAGATGTTATTAAAAAAAATATCGCGTCCACATGGGCAACGGATCAGTAAAATATCAGGTCCATATGGCAACGCAACGCTTGCTGAAAACGATGTAATACACATGCCACACCTCTAGGGGCGCTGTAAGACGGTCCCTTCGGAGACACCAGAACAATAGAAGTAGTAAGGACGCATGCGCATAAACTATTATGCGCGAGACTTCATATTAGCCACAAAGTCAGAAAAATCTGTTCGTAAAATTACATTATAATGACCAAATACAATGAAAAGTATTTTTCCAGTCTCACCTGTGAAAGGTAATCCCATGTGATCTCGTTTGGACGGCAAACCTGTTGATACAGTTAAACGCAGCACATGAATGAGGCATCTTTATTCTCCGCTTTGACCCATCCAATATGGCGGCGAGGATGACGTATGATTCTACATGGAAGGCGGCGTCTTTAATGGTCCGGAATAAATTGAATGCTACACGCTGATGGATTAATTTGTTCTTCTACGCCCTTTTTGAGGAATGTATTGTAGGACTTAAACCAACATCTGAAGAGGTGAGATCGCTCCTTTTTTTCCCTATTTTTGCTGGCGGGATTGACTCTGCCCTAAGGGCTATTCTCTCTCTCTCTCTCACTTTGCACCATTACACAATAAATATTCACAGTGAAAATATTTTGTAAGCGCGTTTCATGAACCAAGTTATAGGATTTGTTGACAACTCGCATCGAGTTCGTTACACTTCTACCCGGCGTGAAGCACATGTGGTTGTGACGTCATCGTAAACAAATCCGTTCTACTCATCCAGACAACTTCGCAACGGCGCCGTTGCCAGATCTTTCCACTCTGGAACCCGTTCTCAAAAGATTTCGTTTTGGGGCACCCAAAACGCCGGTGCCGTGTGGACGCCAGGCCGAAACGATAAACAATTTTATCAGATTCACCTGAATCTGTTGCCGTGTGGACAGGGCCATAGACACAGACAACCATTCACACACTCATTCACACCTACGGTCAATTTAGAGTCGCCAGTTAACCTAACCTGCATGTCTTTGGACTGTGGGGGAAAACGGAGCACCCGGAGGAAACCCATGCGGACACGGGGAGAACATGCAAACTCCACACAGAAAGGCCCTCGCTGGCCACGGGACTCGAACCCGGACCTTCTGTGCAAGGCAATATATATCTCATAAACACTTGACCACTGGACAGTGAAATTTATATCTTTATTTATGTAAGATAGATGGGCTTTATCCAGCACTTATTTTTAATTAGCTTTTTTTTTTTAAAAACCCATGGGATTATTTAACACATTGTGCACTCATTGGGAGCTCCGCTTTTAGGCAGTGCCTATATATACATATATATATATATATATATATATATATATATATATATATATATATATATATATATATTCTTAGGATTAGCAAGAGGTGTAGCTGCAGTAATACAAAGATCAACAGAATGACTTCACCAAAATAGTAAAACCAACGTGTGTACTTTACACATATATGACCTGGTTACTGAGTGTCAAACTCGGGATATGAAGTGCCTCCTTTGTGTATATTTTTGTGTGTGCCAAGAAGCTCAGTCCTATTTTAGCTCTGCTTTTTTCACATTACTGGCACTTTGGCAGCCAGGATTGTTTGTGCGTGTGCCAATCTCTATAACCAGACAATGATGACTAAGTCTGTACTTCCTCACCATGGTCCTTGGTGTTTTATCAGTTACTCTGATTAAATAAGAGGTCGTCTACATTGGAGTGGGCTGTGAAGTCTCTCCAACTATACAACAAATGTAGTGTGCTCAAGGAAATACTGTAAAGACGGCATGGTTTAGTGTGATCCAACCCAGTTGCCCCAGTTCCCACTCCGCACACCCTCCTAAAGAGCTGAGGACTGATTAAGAGCAAACTGATGGTCAGGAATAAGAAATAGTATAGGCCGACATTTTGGAAGCAGCACCAACACTTTTGTATTGATTGTAAAAATATAACACACATTTTAAAAATCACTTGCTGTCTTCCATAGTTGGCTTTCTTACTTGGCCTATAGGGTAGATTAAACAAAAACAGATATTATATAGATATAAACAGAAAGAACATGTCAGAAAAATTGGGACATAATTTGGAAGAAAGGTGGATTGAGAGAGAGAAAAATAGGGAGTCTAATTTAAGTGGACTTGGAGCTCCACATTATTACACTTCAGCCAAACAATATCCAAATATGTGCCAAATATGGATGTGTTAGGCAGTTGGAGATATTTTAAAGAGCACATACTATGCTATAGATATAAAAAAGAAAGAAAGGAAAAGAAACACACTCTCTTGCAATCACTTTAAAAGGGTCATAAATCCCCAGTAGGCATCCACGACCAGTCCATTCTCTGATTTCCTCAGGTCCCATGGGCTTTATGTTGCCTGAGACCGTGCAGGGCATGGATGGACACAGTGCTGGCCTTTGGGAACAAGAAGAAGGCCAGGACAGGGAGATGCGCTGATATAAACAGAGGACTAAAGGCTCAGATGAGCCACTTACATATGTTGGGCTCTTCGTTTACTTTAGCTCAGGAAGGATGAGACTGTACATGAGACCACTACTACTGCCCACTAATTGCCCTGAAAACCTCTGGAGAGACCTGGTATCTTCATCCTATGCTTATCTTTGAGGTTTCACAGGAAGTTGTGAGGGGCAAAGCAGGCTACTGTGGTGAGAATTCAATGGTGGTGTTTTGCGTTTGTATTTTAATTATATAGACACAAGTCTTTTACTGGGAAATACGCCACTTGTATTTTTCATACAAACTACATCCGGGACATTCTCATCTCATCTCATTATCTCTAGCCGCTTTATCCTGTTCTACAGGGTCGCAGGCAAGCTGGAGCCTATCCCAGCTGACTACGGGTGAAAGGCGGGGTACACCCTGGACAAGTCGCCAGGTCATCACAGGGCTGACACATAGACACAGACAACCATTCACACTCACATTCACACCTACGGTCAATTTAGAGTCACCAGTTAACCTAACCTGCATGTCTTTGGACTGTGGGGGAAACCGGAGCACCCGGAGGAAACCCACGCGGACACGGGGAGAACATGCAAACTCCGCACAGAAAGGCCCTCGCCGGCCACGGGGCTCGAACCCGGACCTTCTTGCTGTGAGGCGACAGCACTAACCACTACACCACCGTGCCGCCCATCCAAGACATCGAGTAACATATTTAAATAATATTGGCTGGCGCTGGGGTGGCACGGTGGTGTAGTGGTTAGCACTGTCGTCTCACAGCAAGAAGGTCCTGGGTTTGAGCCCAGCAGCTGACGGGGGTCTTTGTATGTGGAGTTTGTATGTTCTCCCCGTGTCCGCGTGGGTTTCCTCCGGGTGCTCCGGTTTCCCCCACAGTCCAAAGACATGCAGGTTAGGTTAACTGGTGACTCTAAATTGACCGTAGGTGTGAATGTGAGTGTGAATGGTTGTTTGTCTCTATGTGTCAGCCCTGTGATGACCTGGCGACTTGTCCAGGATGTACCCCGCTTCTCGCCCATAGTCAGCTGGGATAGGCTCCAGCTTGCCCGCGACCCTGTAGAACAGGATAAAGCGGCTACAGATAATGGATGGATGGATGGCGCTGAGTGGTATATCAGATACATTCCATTCAGCTAGCATGACGTTGAACGAATCGAAGACAAGCCAGCCAATATTATTATTATACACATTCCTTTCGGGTGTTCAACACGTCTTTCCCTTTCAAAATTCTCTCAAAATCTTCCATATTTAACAAGGCAAACCTGGCGGCTATGTTTGTTTACAAATTGTCTCCAACGTGTGACGTCATGTTGTCTTGACAACCATGCAGTATCGTAAACCATATTCAACGCTCATTCTCCATTGGGTAGAGTGACGTAATACACGTAGGATAAGCTATATGCTAACAATATCGCATGCTATCAAACCAAATGAAATGAAACCTGCTAGAAGGGAATAGAACACGTTTTTATTCCATCGAAAAAGTGTCCTGTATGGATAATAATTTCCAATATCCTCACTCGTGAGGATATCGAACTGTTTTGATAAATTTGGGTACGTTTTGTTTGTGAAGGTGTCCTATATAATAAAAAGAAAATCACATGTTGGCTTGAAGATATGAAGTTTATCATCTTTTATTGAAAAACTCGTATTTTCCATATGAAATACATTGCGGGTCTGAGTGGCATATTTTCCACTCCCAGTGTTTTCCCGCTGACTTGATATGCGTTGTCAAACTGGTGAACCGATTCAAAATTTAAACTCTTTTCACTAACTTGCATAATTTTTTATGGATGTGTCCATATAATATAAAGAACATTACACAGTGGTGTGAAGATATGAAGTTTATCTTCTCGTGTTGAAAAATATTTCACTTGTTCGCTTCACTCAGTCATGAATATGTCCACCACTTGAAGATAAACTTCATATTTTCGCACCACTGTGTAATATCCTCTATACATGGCATCTCAAAGGAGCCTATGATAGTTTCAACAGCTTTAGCAACATATTTACTAATAAATCCAGTGTATATTTATCAAAGTGAGATAAATATTGAACTTATTTTTGGTTTTAAAATAGGTCTTAGACTAAGGTAAGACATTATTAAGTTTTAATTTATTTGAGGCATTTATCTTCAAGAACTCATAATTTAGGTCATTTAGTTCACACTCTGTCAATTCAGATGACCAGGAGAATCCTACCAATAATCCACTTACGACTCAAAAAGAGTCAAAGATCACATGGGCATCTCTGAAGTCACTTAATCACATGGACCCTACAGTGTCTTGCGAAAGTATTCATCCCCCTTTGTGTTTGTCCTGTTTTGTCACGTTACAAGCTGGAATTAAAATGGATTTTTGGGGGGTTCGCACCATTTGATTTACACAACATGCCTACCACTTTAAATATGCAAATTGTTGTTTTATTGTGACACAAACAATAATTAAGATTAAAAAACAGAAATCTGAGAGTGTGCATAGGTATTTGTATGAAACCCCTAAATAAGAGCTGGTCCAACCAATTCACTTCATAAGTCACATAATTAGTTGATTAAGATCCACCTGTGTGCAATCAAAGTGTCACATGATCTGTCACATGATGTCTGTATAAATCACCCTGTTCTGGAAGGACCCTGACTCTGCAGCACTATGAAGCAAGCAACATGAAAACCAAGGAGCCTCCAAACAGGTCAGAGACAAAGTTGTGGAGAAGTATAGATCAGGGTTAGGTTATTAAAAATATCCCAAACTTTGAATATCCCACAGAGCACCATTTAATCCATTATAGCAAAATGGAAAGAATATGGCACCACTACAAACCTGACAAGAGAAGGCCGCCCACCAAAACTCACAGCCCGGGCAAGGAGGGCATTAATCAGAGATGCAACAAAGACACCAAAGATAACTCTGAAGGAGCTGCAAAGATCCACAGTGGAGATGGGAGTATCTGTCCATAGGACCACTTCAAGCTGTACACTTCACAGAGCAGAGCTTTATGGAAGAGTGGCCAGAAAAAAAGTCATTGCTTAAGAAAACACATTTGGAGTTTGCCCAACAGCATGTGGCAGACTCCCCAAACACATGGAAGAAGATTTTCTGGTCAAATGAGACTTAAATGGATCTTTTTGGCCATCATGGGAAATGCCATGTGCAGCACAAACCCTGAGAACACCATTCCTTCAGTGAAGCATGGTGGTGGCAGCATCATGCTGTGGGGATATTTTTCATCTGCAGGGACAGGAAAGCTGGTCAGGACTGAAGGAAAGCTGCATGCCACTAAATGCAGGGCAATTCTGGAGGAAAACCTGTTTGAGTCGGCCAGAGGTTTGAGACTGGGACAAAGATTCACAATCCAGCAGGACAATGACCCGAAACACGCTGCTAAAGCTACACTGGAGTGGTTTAAAGGGAAACATGTAAATGTCTTGGAATGGCCTAATCAAAGCCCAGACCTCAATCCAATTGAGAATCTGTGGCATAACTTGAAGATTGCTGTACACCAACGCAGCCCATCTAACTTGAAGGAGTTGGAGCAGTTTTGCCTTGAGGAATGGGCAAAAATCCCAGTGGCTAGATGTGCCAAGCTAATACAGACATACCCCAAGAGACTTGCAGCTGTAATTGCAGCGAAAGGTGGCTCTACAAAGTATTGACTTTTTTGGGGGGGGGTTTGAATACCTATGCACACTCAAGTTCTGTTTTTCATCTTAATTATTGTTTGTGTCACAATAAAACAACAATTTTCACCTTTAAACTGGTAGGCATGTTGTGTAAATCAAATGGTGCTAACCCCCCCCCAAAATCCATTTTAATTCCAGCTTGTAATGCAACAAACAGGACAAGCACAAAGGGGGATGAATACTTTTGCAAGACACTGTACATGTCATGCAGAAGCATGCTGGTGATTGAACTGATGCACAAATGTTTTGATAATGTCATGGCTTGTTCAAAGGTTTAACAGCAGTCACAGTGACCTGGAGCTGCTTATAAGTAACCGTGCTTTTTAAAATTTTATGGCCTCAGTGCACCTTAAAATGCTTCTGAGCTCACACTCATAACTCCTAAGTCATGCAGAGATGGCGTACAGCAGAATGAATGTTCTTGAGATGCCAGGAAAGCTTACAGCAGCTGGCACAATAATCATATATTATACTGTGAAATTACAATATGCCAACTCAGCCCCGAAGCTATGAGAATGCCTGTACACTGTAAATTAGTTGAGTGGAATGTTTTTCTTTTGGGATTTGGGTGTTTCATTGCTTCATTTGGTCCACGTGTTGCCTAATGCTGTGATGATTAAAAAGAGAACAAGGACAACTAACCACTTTCTGATGGATTCTCCAGTATGTCGTCTGGTGGCTGTAATTTGTGGCTTGTGGGGTGATGGCTCGGCCTACTCTTGACTAAATAGTGAGAGAACACCGCCCATCTCTTGCTACAATACCAGTGGCATCTTGGGTTATTTCAGTCATGGGCTTGTCAGCCTATATTTGCTATGAAAAAAATAATAAGCATGGAGATGCTGAGCATGGAGATCAGCCTACTCAAAGGGCTGGGCTGTCAGTTGTTGTGCGTGAGCTTCTGGAAATTTTTTAAATTCATGTTTTATTACAGTTACGTACATTATTGATACATTATTACAGCTGAAGAAATTTCATAGTTAGAACTCTCTAGTGGCTTTGCCCTATCCCTCACAGCAAATGTCGTCAGCATTCAGTGCCTGATTGTTTAAAAGTTGAAAATGTTCCACTGAAAAGAGAGCCATTTATGTGCAGTGTGCTTTCATCTAACAGTGATGGGACCTCCTTCTTATTCTCAAAAATCAAAGTCCACAGAACATGGTACAACCCAAATCTGGCTTTGCCAACCTAAGCCACCCTTCGGTCTCTTACAAACATGGGAATAGCACGCCCCAATGAGAACCACTAATTCATACAGGGTCTGCTACTGAAGTCAGGTTTAGCATACTGTTCATTCAATAATGAGCAGTAGGTTGACCTCATGATAGATGTGTGATAGGTGTGGGCGCATCAGAAATCTGTCTACATCTATTTGGCTCCAAAAGACAACAACCGATGCAAAACAAGTGAGTGTTACACCCAGTCATTCTGGTTTGACAGCTATTGTATGTTCAGCACATGCCAAGAAATACAAAGAAAATTAAAAACAGCCATTGTGCTTCTACTAAACACTTCATCAACCAAAGAAATCACTTCTGGTCTATTGGGATTATAATTCTAAACCTTTCCTGTGGTCTAGCATGGAGCTTGGGGACTAGCTACACGCACTGCTTTAAAGGAAAACTGAGGGCAATTTTTTTTTGTTTTAATTCTTAAAATTCTATTTATCTCATTTTATTAAATATCAGAATGCATTTTTGATCGCTATTTTGTCACTGCTATAGCAAGCTATGAGTGTTTTAAATATGCTCTGTAATATATCAGTCCATATGTCAAAGCGATGGCCGTAAATGAGATTCGTTGAGACCTGTGCGAGACATCGTAGGACGGAAGTAAAACGTACAGCGGAAATCAAAGTGACCGAAATCTGCTAACGTTGTCAAAAGACACACGTGCCCTCTTTCGAATGTTGACGTAATCAAGCCGGAAGTTTTGTTTGTTTTGATAGCAACCAGGAAAGTTTGAAAAAAAAAGTAGGCAGTAATCGTCATTTAAACTCGTTTTCGTGCAATATTTCGTTTGGAAAACAGTTTTCAAAATGGCGGCGCTGACACTTGACGTTTCGAAGTCTCGCACAAGGCTCGTGAAGATCGCGCGGATAAGCGACACCTGCCGTGGACCAAACGAACTACATTCAGCATGGTTAAAAACCGAATAGGCCGATCAGTATAATATTTAATTGCAATTAGTTGCCAATACGAGTCACGATATAAGGTTACTAAAACCGAAAACGTAATTGAATAACACGTTAATTAAGAAATAAAGCAAGTTTAAAAATGACTTCAGTTCTCCTTTAAGTTCAGACAGAATCAACATGATTAACAAGTTTCCATTGCTGAGATTGGAGGATGTCAATTATGGCCCTTTTCCACTACCCTTTTTCAGCTCACTTCAGCTCGCTTCAGCTCACTTCAGCCCGACACGGCTCGCGTTTCGACTACCAAAAACCAGCACGACTCAGCTCGTTTCAGCCCTGCTTAGCCCCTAAAACTCGCACCGTTTTGGAGTGGGGCTGAAGCGAGCCAAGCCGTGCCGAGTGAGGCTGGGGGCGTGAGCAGACACTCCCCTGTGCACTGATTGGTGAGGAGGAGTGTCCTCACATGCCCACACACGCCCCGCGAGTGCGCTGGGATCTGTAAACACCGCAAACCCGGAAGGAGAAGAATTACGAATTACGAGAATTTCTGAAGCCTTATGCGCCTCGCCTCATCTATACGCTCTTGCCAGTATCTGTCCGCGTTGTCGGTGACAACAAGCCACAGCACCAAGACCAGCAACACTAACGACTCCATGTCCTCCATGTTTATTGTTTACTATTCGGGTCGTGAGACTACCGCTTAAAAGCTCACTGATGTCACTGTTTGCGCTGCTTAACGACGTCCACCCACTTTCGCTAACTCCACCCAATGTGTCCACCCACTTCCAGCCAGCACGGTTCAGCGCGGTTGTAGTCGAAATGCAACTCCAACAGCCCCGCTCAGCCCGACTCAGCACGGCACGGCTCAGCCCGACTCAGCCGCGTTTGTAGTGGAAAAGCGGCATTAGATTTGCATTTCCTGAAGGAAATACATAGTGTTTGCAAGGAGCTGGATGGATGGAAGGAAGGAACGAAGAGGGGAAAAAAGCGTGAAAAATGTATGAAGATGAAATGAAAAAGTATGAAGTATGTCAGTTATCTTATAAGGCAAGTGGTCCAATACAGTAACTACAATGGTACCTGTAAGAAAATATTTTGACAGGCTTCAAATGCAGCGTATGAAGAAGAAGAAGCTTTTGTCCCGTGTACACTCAAACACAGTGAAATTCCTCCTCTGCTTTTAACCCATCTGAAGCAATGAACACGCATGCACACACAAGTGAGCAATGAGCACACACACATACCCAGAGCAGTGGGCAGCTATGTCACCAATTTGCAAGGTTACTGACACTGACTAATAGGTGAGATGGAATAAAGTGCTTTCTGAGAAAATAGACCAAATGTTCTGTGACCACACAACCATATGCAACTAGAAATAAAAGCTTAAGTCAGGAAATAATTACAAATAACTTATTTGTCCACAAACTGCTCCCTCTCTCCACATGGTTTTCTGCAATCTTTTTCTTTTTTTTTTTAAACAGACTGGCTAACTGGAAGTAGGATAGCACAGAATACACGTATCCTGCCTTCAAAAGTCAGCCAGATTAAAGTATCTCAGAAGACAACATTGTATGAAAGCCTTCAATTTGAACATGACTCGAGGCCTTCCTGCCTCTGAATACAGCCTTAGTAGCATTTATTTAGGTTTTCGACACACCGGCTATTTGTGTGTGCTTTGTCTTGTTTGTCTCCTGAATTAATGAGATCACCACAAACGCCTCTCAGCAACACAGATACCGTACGCAGCCAGATCCAGCTGAGTAGCAGTTAATCAAGCCATAAAAACTATTTTCATCTGAAGGGCTAAAGGGACACACTCTTTTAAATGAGCCACACTAATAAAATACGCTGCTGTACGAAGTGTGGTTATGTGTAAGTGCATGCGTGCGTAAGCGAGCTCCCTGCTCGGTTCATTAAGTGTCTGCTGAAACAAACAGTCATTGCCGTATTAGTTTGTGTTTCCACTACACAAAGCACACATCACCACTCTTAATTTCCTGCAATTCTGTGCCGGTTCTATATGCCATGTAACACACAGGGTCACAGTAAAATGGGAAGTGGTGCGAAGGCCCTTCCCGTACAGCCAGATTTAGCCTGCAGTTAAGCACTGACACCACATGAAGCAGCCGCAGTACACACAACTACAGTGCTGGGCATGAAGCTAGTACTTTTAAGACTCTGAGGTTGGGTACCACACATAGCAAACATTCCAAATGTTCAGCTAACAGGATGAAGAAGCGAGGATGTTCTTTAAATGTCCCCAACATTTTCGCCTCCTGCAGTAGGATAACTGCGATCAGTGCTCCAAGATATGATTTTCTTTGCCACAAGGAGAAAATAAACTGAACATTTTACATGGTTTAGAGTTAATCGTTTAAAAAAAAAACCCTGTAAGTTCAGATTTTTGTAAATGAAGGCCACACACTGGACTAAACCAGGTCAACAACAAAGCACTCAGACTGAATCAGATAGGACTTTGTCATTGAACACTCTGTATGTCATCAGTGTGATTCAGTGTGCATTTCCAAACTTGCCATGGAACCAGTCAATCACACAATGTGCTCTGATTCCAGGAATATATCGTTCTCCCTTTAGCAAATATAGTATACAACCCCAATTCCAAAAAAGTTGGGACAAAGTACAAATTGTAAATAAAAACGGAATGCAATAATTTACAAATCTCAAAAACTGATATTGTATTCACAATAGAACATAGACAACATATCAAATGTCGAAAGTGAGACATTTTGAAATTTCATGCCAAATATTGGCTCATTTGAAATTTCATGACAGCAACACATCTCAAAAAAATTGGGACAGGGGCAATAAGAGGCTGGAAAAGTTAAAGGTACAAAAAAGGAACAGCTGGAGGACCAAATTGCAACTCATTAGGTCAACTGGCAATAGGTCATTAACATGACTGGGTATAAAAAGAGCATCTTGGAGTGGCAGCGGCTCTCAGAAGTAAAGATGGGAAGAGGATCACCAATCCCCCTAATTCTGTGCCAACAAATAGTGGAACAATATCAGAAAGGAGTTCGACAGTGTGAAATTGCAAAGAGTTTGAACATATCATCATCTACAGTGCATAATATCATCAAAAGATTCAGAGAATCTGGAAGAATCTCTGTGCGTAAGGGTCAAGGCCGGAAAACCATACTGGGTGCCCGTGATCTTCGGGCCCTTAGACGGCACTGCATCACATACAGGCATGCTTCTGTACTGGAAATCACAAAATGGGCTCAGGAATATTTCCAGAGAACATTATCTGTGAACACAATTCACCGTGCCATCCGCCGTTGCCAGCTAAAACTCTATAGTTCAAAGAAGAAGCCGTATCTAAGCATGATCCAGAAGCGCAGACGCCTTCTCTGGGCCAAGGCTCATTTAAAATGGACTGTGGCAAAGTGGAAAACTGTTCTGTGGTCAGACGAATCAAAATTTGAAGTTCTTTATGGAAATCAGGGACGCCGTGTCATTCGGACTAAAGAAGAGAAGGACGACCCGAGTTGTTATCAGCACTCAGTTCAGAAGCCTGCATCTCTGATGGTATGGGGTTGCATTAGTGCGTGTGGCATGGGCAGCTTACACATCTGGAAAGACACCATCAATGCTGAAAGGTATATCCAGGTTCTAGAGCAACATATGCTCCCATCCAGACGATGTCTCTTTCAGGGAAGACCTTGCATTTTCCAACATGACAATGCCAAACCACATACTGCATCAATTACAGCATCATGGCTGCGTAGAAGAAGGGTCCGGGTACTGAACTGGCCAGCCTGCAGTCCAGATCTTTCACCCATAGAAAACATTTGGCGCATCATAAAACGGAAGATACGACAAAAAAGACCTAAGACAGTTGAGCAACTAGAATCCTACATTAGACAAGAATGGGTTAACATTCCTATCCCTAAACTTGAGCAACTTGTCTCCTCAGTCCCCAGACGTTTACAGACTGTTGTAAAGAGAAAAGGGGATGTCTCACAGTGGTAAACATGGCCTTGCCCCAACTTTTTTGAGATGTGGCAGTGTCATTAAATTTAAAATCACCTAATTTTTCTCTTTAAATGATACATTTTCTCAGTTTAAACATTTGATATGTCATCTATGTTCTATTCTGAATAAAATATGGAATTTTGAAACTTCCACATCATTGCATTCCGTTTTTATTTACAATTTGTACTTTGTCCCAACTTTTTTGGAATCGGGGTTGTACTTCAGTACTTTTTAAAAGAGAACTGAAGTCATTTTTAAACTCGCTTTATTTCTTAATTAATGTGTTATTCAATTACGTTTTCGGTTTTAGTAACCTTATATCGTGACTCATATTGCAAACTAATTGCAATTAAATATTATACTTATCAGCCTATTCGGTTTTTAGCCATGTTGAATTTAGTTCGTTTGGTCCACGCAGGGGCGTGGTGTAGTGGTTAGCGCTGTCGCCTCACAGCAAGAAGGTTCTGGGTTCGAGCCCCGTGGCCGGCGAGGGCCTTTCTGTGTGGAGTTTGCATGTTCTCCCCGTGTCTGCGTGGGTTTCCTCCGGGTGCTCCGGTTTCCCCCACAGTCCAAAGACATGCAGGTTAGGTTAACTGGTGACTCTAAATTGACCGTAGGTGTGAATGTGAGTGTGAATGGTTGTCTGTGTCTATGTGTCAGCCCTGTGATGACCTGGCGACTTGTCCAGGGTGTACCCCGCCTTTCGCCCGTAGTCAGCTGGGATAGGCTCCAGCTTGCCTGCGACCCTGTAGAACAGGATAAAGCGGCTACAGATAATGAGATGATGAGATGAGATGGTCCACGGCAGGCGTCACTTATCCGCACGATCTTCACGAGACTTCTGCGAGACTTCGAAACGTCAAGTGTCAACCAGGTGTCAGTGCCGCCATTTTGAAAACTGTTTTCCAAACGACATATTGCACAAAAACGAGTTTAAATGATTACTGCCTACTTTTTTCAAACTTTCCTGGCTGCTATCAAAACAAACAAAACTTCCAGCTTGATCACGTCAGCGTTCGAAAGAGGGTGCACGCGTCTTTTGACAACGTGGGCAGATGTCGGTCACTTTGATTTCCGCTGTACGTTTTACTTCCGTCCCACGATGTCTCGCACAGGTCTCAACGAATCTCGTTGCTTCGACATGGACTGATATGTTACATAGCATATTTCAAACACTCATAACTTGCTCTAGCAGTGACAAAATAGCGATCAAAAATGCATTCCTATATTTAATAAAATGAGAAATAGAATTCTGATAAATTTGCCTTCAGTTCTCCTTTAAGTGTAGTATACTGTATGTGCATTAAGCACATTTATCATTTACCAAAATATAAGGAGTTTATTTCCTTTATACAAAAGAAAGAAAAAAAAAGAGTAGGGGGAAAAGTAGGAGGGAGAGAAGGACAGATAAGTAGAAAGAAGAAGATTGGGAGAGGAGAAAAAGAGAGAAGAAAAGAAATAAGAGAAAGTAACAAACAGCAGACAGTGACGGAGAGAAGAGTGCACTGCACTGTGCAGCTAGGATATGCATATGAAGACAGACCTGCTGACTGGTTGGCTGTGACGCTTATGACATCACCAGTGGCAGTTGGAATTCAGAAAGGATTGCATACTCTCACTCCCCTGTCAGTCACAGTGACCCCAGCCAATCGTATGCATCTGTGAGCTCATGTATGTGGAAGAGGGTAGATAGCGCTTTCCTCAGTGTCTGTTACACTGCCCTGTGATACAGCATGAGCAGCAGTTCGAAATTATGTGGCTGGCTGACTCATCTTAGATTTCACCCTCCCCGGTTGGTAGGAGAGAACTGGCTGGTGGGTAGGTATTGGCGAGCGACCAAATTGAATTGAGGAAAACATAGCGGAGGGGGGGGGGGGGGGGGGGGGGAGAAAGAGAGGAAAGGAAGCCCACCCTTCCTGTGTGGAAGCCAGGATTCAGAAGTCAGATCTTCAGGACCTACTATAAGCCCAATATCACTCTGAAAATGGTTTTTAATACAAATAAAATTGTATTTATTGTCACGTCAGGTACAGTTAAAGGCAAAGTGTCAGGTGAAATGCTATACTGTGAAGTCAAGCTGATATGAATTTAAATACAATTTAGAATGACTTTGAAAGTTTAAAAACGTATTCTGCGTATATTTCATACTGGAATAACTTTTGCTCACATAAAAGTCTGATAAATAACTGAAGGTGGACTTAAATACTGTAGATGTCAGTCGACTTAAATGTTTAGTATATTCAGAAATAAGTTTCATAACCATACTATCACTAGTAACAAACGTATAGCTTACTTGGCATATAGTTTACTGTTTTTCAGAGATACTTAGGTGCAAATATATCAAAAGTAAATAAGCATACTGTTCTTGTGTAGTCCTCTCCAAGTATACGTTATTAGTACAGTATATTCGTATGTCTGTCGTTAACATTGGATAAAAAGCAGTGTGGGTTTACCCAGTCAGAACAAAAGCAAGGATTAAGAAACTCAGAAAGGATAGTTTTTTTTTTTTTTTTTATTGTCGTAACTCTGCAGGTTAGTTCTTGCTCAAGTGTGGATGCTGTACTGTATATGTGGGTGCGTGTGGGACAGTTTCTATTTGCCTGTCTGGTATAAAGCATTGCTCAATGCCATTGGCTCCTAATGACAATTCACTAAGTTCATTAATGCACTGAAATGATCCAGCACTGAATTAATGTTTTGCCAGTGGAATTTGCTAATACTAGGAAACCCTAATGCTTCTAATAAAGAGTCATGTTTCATCATTTCCTGCATTAAAGATGATATAACGTAATATATTGAGGATAATTCCTACTCAGTCCCCAGTTTATTCTCAACCCTCCTCTGGTTTCTCCAAAATGAATCTCTGACTGAAAACGATGACTCAGACAGAACAGGAATAAGCGGGGGGGTGTTTGTTACTGTGTGAGTGAACCTACAGGTAAGGGTAGGGCACGTTCCAGAGCCTATCGGAGGTTAGGACACAGTAAAAAGGGGAGGAGGGATTGTTGAGTCATGGAAATCATCAACAGGTACATCTATCAGTCCGGTTTGTACGGAGTGTGACAGTGGCAGAAGATAGAGGCAGGGTTATACTAAAAACAAAGAGTGAGCAAATGAGAGGAGGTTAAGTGTGAAGGTTGCTTTGTGGCTCGAACACACATGCAGTGTGGATGATACGATCATGGATTTGAGGACACTGAAAGACTTTGTTGTTCCCATTTATGTGCAGTTCTCCAGGGACAAGCATATCATGGATGGAGCTCCAGAGAAGCTACGCCGGGAGCTGGAGGAAGAGCTGAAACAGTGTGGAGAGGAACCTCGGAGCCATGCATGGTACCATGGAGCCATTCCAAGACAGGTAAACTCACAGTGATACACAAAGACAGGAGGAAAGCAGGGTGTATCTAGACAGTAAAGTGCTGTGTGGTGTTTTTTTTTTTTTTGCTGTAATTGTAGGAATACTTTTTTAAACAAGAGCGATGAGCACTTCATTTCAATGTCACTCACTTTTCTGCTGCTTTGGCTAAGCTTGACTAATCATATTTTGCTGCTTATTTCGTGTGACATGTCTGATCTCTGGCAGAGGATCATTTGTGAAACATTATAATGAAATATATACATGTGGTGTGTTTGCGACAGCTCATCCTTGAGACAAGGTTAGTCCAACAGTCTACTAATCTCTGATCTAGAAGGCACGTATGACGTTCAACTTGAATCCTGCTGCTAGCTTTAGTAGTATACCTGCAATATATTCAACTCAATGATCGGAGTTTGGTTCCTGTTGTCACAAGATTCTCTCAGAGTTGAGCTTGTAACAAAAAACATTCAGTGTCTGAACATTACTCAGTTCAAAGGAGTCAAACCTGCTTCGAACTGGTACAACCACATTTAGAAATAAAAAGCATCCAAATGGTCGAGGGTCAAAAGTGTTCAGAAGCACAAGCCGTACTCTGACTTTTTAAGAAGAGCGTTCTTGTTATGTGTCTTTCAAACCCAGTTAGTGAAGTAAATATTTATTCAATCTAGTAGATATTCAGAAGTGAAATCTTTACTCAGGCCGAACTCTAGATGCTGCTTTAACATTCCTGTGTGTTCACTAGGGATTAACAACATACACTACCGTTCAAAAGTTTGGGGTCACTTTGAAATGTCCTTATTTTTGAAAGAAAAGCACTGTTCTTTTCAATGAAGATCACTTTAACCTAATCAGAAATCCACTCTATACATTGCTAATGTGCTAAATGACTATTCTAGCTGCAAATGTCTGGTTTTTGGTGCAATATCTCCATAGGTGTATAGAGGCCCATTTCCAGCAACTCTCACTCCAGTGTTCTAATGGTACAATGTGTTTGCTCATTGCCTCAGAAGGCTAATGGATGATTAGAAAACCCTTGTACAATCATGTTAGCACAGCTGAAAACAGTTGAGCTCTTTAGAGAAGCTATAAAACTGACCTTCCTTTGAGCAGATTGAGTTTCTGGAGCATCACATTTGTGGGGTCGATTAAATGCTCAAAATGGCCAGAAAAATGTCTTGACTATATTTTCTATTCATTTTACAACTTATGGTGGGAAATAAAAGTGTGACTTTTCATGGAAAACACAAAATTGTCTGGGTGACCCCAAACTTTTGAACGGTAGTGTATCCAACTAGACATCAATCACAGCAGCAGTCCGTGTTTCACTGTGCACATGTCACAAGGACATAGCAGGTGTAGATGCAGAGTCTGATGCTATTTTGCACACTTTACTGATGAACCTTAAACGTAGCAATCCATCATTCAGCATTTTCATTAGAACCAGCTCATTGAACAATACATCACTGTAAACCATGGTGCTGTTGAATTCTCTAATCTGATTGGTCAGAAGGTGATTTTCTATAACGCCGCAACTCTTACAGCAGCAAACCAAAACACAGGTTTATATTGATGCACTCATTATTTCTATCGTAAAAACTCGGACTTTGGGACTTGGAAATTGGAGAATGGATGCTTAACATAAATGCGTAACTGTTTATATGGTGAGCAGTTTTTGGAAGGAGCCTCCAGTGTCAGCACTTTCTAACAGTTAGAAGTACAAATTTAAGTAGTCCAACATGGGAAACCCTTCAGGACCGAGTGCTCTGCGGTTTCTCGCTAACACAAGCTGCGTTTTTATCTTATTAACTGGAAAAGAAAGGGGCTTGTAATGGAATTACTGTTTTTTTCCTATCCACATTCACTGGATATGAGCAATCGCACACTCCGATTGGCTACTCTACTACTACAGCTCATATACCATGAGTAGAGAAAAACAAAATGGCGGAGCACGTTGCTGAACCAACCGAGGATGAAATAAAAACTCTACTTGAAAACAAAACCCCCCAAAAAATATATTTAAAAAAGCAACAAAATATGGAATAATTATTATTATTATTGCATTTTGCCGGTTTGTTTACATTCTAAGAGGAAATGATTTTGTTGGATGTTTTGTATAAAGTTTTTATTTATAGAATTTGCAAAAAATAAAAATGCTCTGTTTCTCAAAATCCACTGAATGTGGATAGAATAAAACAGTTATTCCACTCAATCTCATCATACATGGCTTATAGCCGACTCGGTGTTACACTGGCTATCAGCTCATGCACGACTCGATTTCATGAAAAAAAAAAACTTTTAAATAGCTGTTATCATGCAGAAGAAGCTTGCTTTGTGGACATTCTCCAATATTACATGTAACTATAAACGGAAAAAGTATGACATGCTTTAATAAATGAAAAAAAATGTCTTAGCAAACTGATGTGGTATAAGAGGAATAAAACACTTTGTTCCATATGTATCACATGACTGTGCTCAATGCCCACATATCTATTATGTATACATTAAACATGTGTACATGTAATTAGGTTTGATAATTGAGCCAGGAAAACTTGCAGCTGGTCTTGCAGGCCATTGAATGCCTTGATGATATCAAAGAAAGTAATACGCTCTTATGACCTGTAATTTGTGAGCATAAAACTTTCTGTATCAGACATTATTCATCTGGCTGCCCATAATCTGAACCGTGTTTAGCCATGCAGAAACAAGTCAGACCTGCTCAACTGAACGGGATTAAAGAAATGATACTTGAGAAGAAGGGAAGCCAGTTATGGGTTGATTCTGACACCATTTTTAAAGTGAAATGATGACAGTTATGATTTGTGATTGAATTTGCTTGTTGCCAGCAACATCCAGAAAGGGTTGTGGGGTTGAGGATAAAAGTTCAATAGTGATGTAGAAATAGAGGTTTTGTTAGTACTGGGCAGGTATCAACCTGCAGTACAAGTCCACCTGGAAAAGTGAACTATAAAAGCAGTGTCGTGTAAATAAATCGATTCGACAATACAAGTCGCTTCCTTTGAGAGACAATATAAAGAGGTGCAAACAAAACGCAAGTCCATCAACCTCAACTCACCATGAAACTACTAAAACACTCTAAGACCTATTGAAAGAAAAAAAAAACCCAGTATTTAGACAGACAGTCTCTCTAATTCTAGTATGTGATCTGTAATTAACTGATTGAATACCTGCAAGTTCATTTCAGACATGGAGCCACTTTTCTCAGCAAAGCTCAGTCTGGTAGAAAGTTGCTCGAAAGCAGTAGCTTCAAATTACTGAAGATTTTAGATTCTTGCTTTACTCGGTGAAGTTCTTGATGTTTGTTTTTTTTTTTATTCTGCTTCACATAATGAATAATAATTAAGCATAGACATTTTAAATTATGCAACCATAAGACTCAATCAAATACCATTAAAGCTATTAGACACTGCATATTGTAAACAATTAGGTGGTGTTTACACTAGACCGTATCCGTATCGTTTTCGTTGCAGATGCACTGTCCGTGCACATTAAAACACCGGAAAACGACTCCACAGGCGGAACAGTTTGAATCCGCCAGGGCCCACGTATTCAACCCAGTACGTATCTGATCCGGTGCTGTGTAAACATTGAGGAACGAGGATACGCAGTGCTGAGCTCTAGCTGACGTCGTCATTGGACAACGTCACTGTGACATCCACCTTCCTGATTCGCTGGCGTTGGTCATGCCACGTTGGTCATGTGAATGAGCAATACAGGAAGTGTGTTGAGGAAGTCATTAAGTGAATGAGCAATACAGGAAGTGTGTTGGTTACCGTAGCACTAAATAGCCTTGTTGTAATCGCAAAAAACGGCCGTTCTCCGAGGTGAAGAGTGTACCGAACACTGTTAGATCCTTCTAGCATAAACACGAAGGCCATACACGGTGTAAAAAAGGCGTCATTGTAGTACCAGTACCGCCGATAACAGACTGGCATACTTCATTTTTTACAACGACATCCTTCCACTTGCAAGTGGTGAGTGACTTGCGCATGCCCGATATGCACTGGGATCATGTGACGTGACGTCTAATTAGTCATGTGATTAGCCTATCTGTGTATTGGCGTTGCTGTGTGCACGGGGAACGGTTTTGTTGCGGGCACAGAAATTTTGTGTGTGTACGCGAATCGTTTTAAAAACGTTAATCTGATGATCCGCTGATTCGAAATAATGTAAACAGGGCCTTAGACAGTTAGATCATTCTGATGTTTTGAATTTGTCGTCACATTGAATTTCAAATCGCACATTTCAAAAGGGTAAAATGTTCGTCTCATCTCATCATCTCTAGCCGCTTTATCCTGTTCTACAGGGTCGCAGGCAAGCTGGAGCCTATCCCAGCTGACTACGGGCGAGAGGCGGGGTACACCCTGGACAAGTCGCCAGGTCATCACAGGGCTAACACATAGACACAGACAACCATTCACACTCACATTCACACCTACGGTCAATTTAGAGTCACCAGTTAACCTAACCTGCATGTCTTTGGACTGTGGGGGAAACCGGAGCACCCGGAGGAAACCCACACGGACACGGGGAGAACATGCAAACTCCGCACAGAAAGGCCCTCGCTGGCCACAGGGCTCGAACCCGGACCTTCTTGCTGTGAGGCGACAGCGCTAACCACTACACCACTGTGCCGCCCTGTAAAATGTTCGTATTAATTTAAAAAAAAAAAAAATCACAATAAAAGTGCAAAAGAATAGAACCTATATTTTGGAGGATATTACCTGTCTGAAAATCATATTTCATCTCTGACCCACAGATAAAGATTATATAAATGGCAGCTAAATATTGGGGGGGGGGGAATTAAATGCTTTATAACGCCTCACATATGATGCTGCTGTTCAATAGGTGGCTGAGAACTTGGTCCAGCGTGACGGTGACTTCCTAATCCGAGACTCACTGTCTAGCCCAGGAAACTACGTCCTGACATGCCAGTGGAAGAACAGTCCCCAGCATTTCAAAATAAACAAGAGGGTGGTGGTGATGAATGAAGCCTACTCACGAGTGCAATACCTGTTTGAGAAAGAGGGCTTTGACAGCATCCCCGCTCTAGTGAGATACTACGTGGGTAACCGTGAGCCTGTGTCTGAGGTAGTGGGAGCCATCATCTTCCAGCCCATCAATAGGACGCTGCCACTGAGGTCCTTGGAGGAGAAGTATGGAGTCGGATCTATCCGTGCAGAACCAGGCCACAGAGACAAGAAGAACCGGAGCTCCAAACGACTGAGCTTGAATATCATGAACGGACACATCCCGGATCACACCCTTGGCCGTGGAAGCCTTCTTAGGTGAGCAAACTTCTTCCCAAACTCTTTGGAAGGATTCACAGAAATAGGAATTCTGCCTTAAAGATAGGAACTATCCCTGATCACAGTGTAGGTTATGGGCTGAATAGACTGTTTAAAAATCTATAATGGAAACACTGCGTTTATGTCAAACCAGCAAAGATAAGTACATGTCTAAGAAAACCCTTCCTGTGGCTAAGCAGGGGATAACCCAGGCACGTATGTGCATAGCTGGATAAAGAGAAAATGGGCTAGATGTGAAATGCCAAGGCAAACCATGACAAAAAATACCCGAGCAAAATTACAAGCTTCTATGCTTCAGAAATCCACACACACAGAGAGCATATAAAATTCTTCTCCAATGTTGTGCACAGCAGTCAAGCTCGGTGATGCTTCTATTCAGGAGCAGTATGAGATTAAATGACCCATCTTTCTCCTTCACAGCAACAGAGACAAGTGCGGAAGCCAGCCAGCGTGTCTAAACCACGTTCAGGAGAAAAGACGGCCGTTGAAGACCCATCAGTCTGAGAGTTTCCTTCCACTTGGTGAGCACGATCACTTCTGCTTTCATCCTTCTTTGATGCACTGACACACTTCACATATGACGGTCTGCTGCACTGACAGCCTTGAAAACTAGTTATTTTCCATCTAGCTGGTTCTCTCTGAACAACAGCAAAAGACGTTTTCAAAGTCAGTGTAGCGTCCTGCCTTTGAAACTCTTTCAGTTGTCGGAAACCGAACGTGTGACGTGAGACGTAGAATTGAAATGCTAAGTAGCTGTTCTGCAGACGAAGCTTATGCAGGGTAAATTAGAATGCAGGAAGGAGACAGAAGACATGTTTCATGTCCATTTCATTTCAGTTGACGGGGTTGGAGAGTAGAAAATATTTTTCTGCTCAAGTTACTCTCAGCACATCGAAGACAGCAATGAATTAAACGCCTTTCTTTTCTGCATTTGGTGCAGAGCATCTGTCATTAAAGCTGTCAGATAATGAATATGTAAATAATGCAATATAGTAAATAATTCATGCATTCTTTCCTGTTTCCAGGATCAAGGCTTCAGGCCCAGACTCACCATATGGACACTCAGTCATGCCCAAAGTCTCCTGTATTCAGGACAGGCAGTGAGCCAGTCCTCAGCCCTACAGTCCCTCGCAAGATGTCCTTTGAAACACAAGCAGGCGAGGCCATCCATGGGTCGGATAGTCAGCTCTGCCCCAAACCGCCTCCTAAACCCAGCAAAGTGCCCTCCATGAGGCATCCTCACTCGTCCTTTGTAGCTCCAGTGCCTCCAGTGAAACCCCAGAAACACTGGCCTTCTACCCCACAGCAGTCAGTCAGCCCAGACGTGAGCTACTGTGAGCTGAGCCCATGTAGTCCCGATGAGTGGGAAAGGATTAGTGCCTCTAATGGTTATGTGGAGAGGCTGAATGTGGAGGAGAAAAGAATCAGTGGTGGGAGCACGAAGCTGGATCGCAGCTCTTACCATCATGCCATCGAAGCCCTACAAAACAGCAGTGACGAGGAAGACAAAGAGCAGAAGGAAGAGCAGAGACAAGTCCGACACTCTGGTGCAAAGAAGGTTAGAAGTTTCCAGAGGCCTGTGTTTGAGATGGTATCAGCATTCAGGCCAGGGGAGGTAGAGTTCAGGTTATTGCCACCAGAGAATAAGCCACTGGAAATGTCTGTGCTGAAGAAAGCCAAAGAACTGCTGGTCAGTCAGGATCCCAAAACCATCGCCAAGCACATTCTGCAAGCTGACTGTGAGGTAAGCTTACAAGATACGCTGATCAAGTTTCTTGGTATCATACCTCTTCAGGGAGCAGTTCCGACAGGCACATGTAGTGGTAGCATTGTAGACACTGATGGTGATGATACACGGGGCAACTTTTTGGGCAATGTTGCCGAGCAATGTTGCTGGGCAATTGCGTTTTGACTCTTTTCTATTGAGATTGGGCAACATTGTTTCTTTCTGAATGGTTTTGATAATCTCTGGCAACTTTTTGAGATAAGCCAATCAGAACGCGAGTATCGAGTCATGTGACCTCCGGTGAGGTTCGGATCAGAAATTTCAAACAAATATGGCGGCCGCTCAGTGTCAGTGGAGTGAAGAGATGGAGAGACTCCTCATCTGTTTTTACGCCGGTAAGTTGTTATTTTAATATTCTATATGGAGGAATTTACCTCACCAAAGCTCTAAAAAACAACAGACAGCTTGATTAAATGGTCACAGCAAAAATTAAGACATCGATTTTTTTTTAGCTAACTGTAAACTGCCGTTGCTAACTGTTGTTGCCCATTGTTAGTTGCCCTGAAAAGTTGCCCTGTGTCTCACCTAGTTGCCCGTTGCCAGCAACATTGCTCGGCAACATTGCCCAAAAAGTTGCCCCGTGTATCATCACCATTACACACCACATGACTTACCGAGGCTAGTGGATCTCGTGAATACATCTCTTCTGAATTGTTGTAGACAACCCTGAAGATGCCCGAGTCTCAAGTGTTTGGCTGTAAAAATAAGCCTGATCATTGGAACAGTGAACACACACGTAAACAGTGAGCACACGCGTACCCAGCCTGTGGGAGCCTTCTGCTGCCTATAAACACCATCGCTGGCTGCTCAGTGTCGTCGTCCCCCCCCCCCCCCCCCCCCAAAAAAAAGTAAAAACTAGCTTGTATTTTTATGTGACATGCTTTTGTTAGCTTTTCTCAGTGAATAAAAACAATCTTTTCAGATTGCACTGCTATGGCAATGGGATTGTTACTAGTATCTTTGTCAGTACTGCGTGTGTCTGTATGTGTTATCTGGCCACATGAGATCCAGACTTCATAAAAGTGAACCGTGTATTTTATGGCCAGTATAAATCACATGGCTACAGAAAATTTCTGATGAGATTTTTAGAATTAGAAGCCTTTATTTGTCACATATATACACTACCGTTCAAAAGTTTGGGGTCACCCAAACAACAATTTTGTGTTTTCCATGAAAAGTCGCACTTTTATTTCCCACCATAAGTTGTAAAATGAATAGAAAATATAGTCAAGACAGTTTTCTGGCCATTTTGAGCGTTTAATCGACCCCACAAATGTGATGCTCCAGAAACTCAATCTGCTCAAAGGAAGGTCAGTTTTATAGCTTCTCTAAGGCTGCTGGGCCATAGAAGGTTCACGCTGCATGCTGCACGCTACACGCGTGTAAAGAAAAGTGGACAAACGTAGCATGACTTGCTCTGGGCCATAGAATGGCGTTCACGTTGCACGCTGCACACTTCACGCGTGAAGCGTGAAATGAACATGCACACTTTTTTCTAGGCGTGAAGATGGAAATTCCAGTCAATGCATGCGGTCACCGCCGCGCCAGCCAATCAGAACGGGTCTAGGGAGATAACTCTATGCTTTCAGGGGAAAACTTCAGAAAAAATATAATTGAATGGTATAATTGAAAAATAGTTCTTCATCGGGATTGTCAAGCAGATTATAGAATGTTCGGTGAAATTCACCACGGGTTTCTCTCAGAAGGAAGTGTTCTCGGCTCCAAATTCTGTTCCTTTTTCTCTTCCTCTGTCTCAGTAAAAGCAGAATGAGGCAATCGTCGTCATCCGAAGAGTCCATATTGTTGGTTACTCGGTCAAAGTAGAACAGACGCAACACGTGAACATCCAAGCATGAAGTTTAATGGCCCAGGGTCCGGTTCTTCACGTGAACGTGTAGCGTGCAGCATGCAGCGTGAACCTTCTATGGCCCAGCAGCCTAAAGAGCTCAACTGTTTTCAGCTGTGCTAACATGATTGTACAAGGGTTTTCTAATCATCCATTAGCCTTCTGAGGCAATGAGCAAACACATTGTACCATTAGAACACTGGAGTGAGAGTTGCTGGAAATGGGCCTCTATACACCTATGGAGATATTGCACCAAAAACCACACATTTGCAGCTAGAATAGTCATTTACCACATTAGCAATGTATAGAGTGGATTTCTGATTAGTTTAAAGTGATCTTCATTGAAAAGAACAGTGCTTTTCTTTCAAAAATAAGGACATTTCAAAGTGATCCCAAACGTTTGAACGGTAGTGTATTACAGCACAGGGGTTGCAGGTAAGCTGGAGCCTATCCCAGCTGACATTACAGCACAGTGACGTTCTTTCTCTGAAGCAGTGAAAACACATTCACGCACCCATCCACACAGAGCAGTAGTGCCTAGGGATTTTTTTTTTTTTTTTAGAATTAGAAACCTTTTATTTGACAGTACAGTGTTACTAAGGCAAACGGTGTACTAGTGATCCAGTTATGTCACAGGCAGATATCCGGTTTCAGTGCAAAAGGTTGCATCCAGGTAAGCTTTTTTTTTTTAAGCAATATCATAACTTTTAAAATGGAAAAATTATTGTTATAAAGTTGTTTTATTAAACGTGCGGGGGCACATCAGGGCACTGGCTGTGATCCGTAAATGGAGTTTATTTTTGAGTTTTGTTTGACTTTACCCACCCAGTCACACCCATAACCTGAATACAATCAGTAGTGACAGGTTCATAACCAGCACTTCTGTGTGATATCTTCAGACGTTGAGACCGGTTCTTCTTGCCAGCCTGGTAGAGTGTGAAGTGTTTAGCTATGTCAGACAAAGAAATGCAGAACAAGAATCAGTGTAGCATTAAAAACAGCATTTTCATGAGGTTCAGCTCAAGGGTCCAAATTATGTAATTATGTTTTTGCGGTCTTTTAAGTATCGGGAAGTACAAAACTCTTTTGGATATTTGTAAATGAATTCACCTCAGACTAATTTTATGTACAAGAAAACAAAACATGTGTGTGTGTGTGTGTGTGTGTATATCTGCCAGGTTGCCCGGATTCTGAATGTTTCAGATGAAATGAAAGGTCAGATGGGTGTGACCTCTGGGCTGGAACTGGTAACCCTACCACATGGGAGGCAACTCCGTCAAGATCTCATGGAAAGGTAAACTCCACACACGCTGTTACTTGATACACCGATGTCCTGCACTATAGAGGCTAAAAATGTCATCAAATCAGCTGATGCCCTTTGAGTCAAAGTTTCTTATTCTCACAGGCATAACACAATGGCGATCGGTGTTGCTGTGGACATCCTGGGCTGTACAGGGAGCTTCGAGGAGAGATCAGCCACGCTAAACCGAATCATTCTGGTCGCCCAGGAGCTAAAAGACTGCATGGGAGACCTCTATGCCTTCTCATCCATAATGAAAGCACTGGACATGCCTCAGGTAGCACCCACTCAGCATTGCCTCTGCACCTCATAGAAGCTGAGCAATTGTATGGACGTAAGAAAGATGCCCGTGGTCAAACTGCAGAAAACGCGCACTTTCTGATTTTTCTTTCTGCTCACAGATCATGAGACTGGATCACACGTGGACCACCTTACGCAGGAATTACACACACACTGCCATCCTTTATGAGAAATCTCTCAAACCATTCTACAAGGGCCTGTATGAAGGAAGTGGTGAGTTTATCTTTTTTTTTTTATCTGTCATAATTATACTGAAACACTGATGGATCACACTGTGGGCTCAATTGTTGTATTTTAAATACATTCAGACATCTGTACCATGTTAACATGATGGTGGTTGGTGAGGTTAATAGTAGCAGGTTAACAGTAACAGAATCCTTCTGCCCTCTGCAGCAGAGGTTCCACTGAGCAGTACCACTGTGCCACTGTTGATGCCCCTCCTCACCCTGATGGAAAGACCAGCAGTTGCATTTGAAGGCATGGAGCTCTGGGAAAGCAATGACCAGGGTTGTGAGATCATGCTGCGACATCTGGAGGAGGCCCGTGCTGTTGCACGCAACGCTGACACCTACTCCTATAATGCCAAGCGGGTCTTGCAAGGTAAGACAACAGACCAAGGGTTTTCAGCTATCATTTGTAAAGGTCCAGTTCCAAAAAGTATCGGAAAAGCAACTGAATGCTGACAACAGTTACCTCTTAACCATTAATGATTAGGTTTTTGGTCATAAAAGGAGACACTCTGAAGGGGTATTTTGTTCCCCACAGTTGTTACCAGTGTTGATTAGTGCCATGGATTTTTCTTTCCTTTTTAAATCAGACCCACACCCAGACACTTTAACCGATCCCACCCACTCCCAAGGTTATTATTCCTAATTGTACCTGCCTACAAAATGGTGGGGGGAGTCTTGGGGTGGCACAGTGGTTAGCACTGTCATCTCACAGCAAGGAGGTTCTGGGTTCAAACCTTGGGGCTGACTGGGGCCTCTTTTACCCCTTTTCCACCAAATCAGTTCCAGGGCTGGATCGGGGCCAGTGCTGGTGCTGGTTCACAACTCGTTCAACTTGCGAGCCAGCTGAGAACCAGTTTGCTTTTCCATAGCTCACGGTGCTAAGGGAAGCCACGTCATTACATCGCTGTATACGTCAGTTACATCACTACGTTTGCATAAACCTTGGCGCGAATATCGAAGCAAAAACAACACGGAAGAAGCAGCAGCAGCAACAACAATAATAATAATGGATGACTTCGCGTTTGTACAGCTGCTGCTTCTCGTCGCTTAAAAATGGCGATCTTTCGCGGCCTTGTTATTGTTGTTGGTCTTAACAACTCCACCCCCCCGCTGACATAAGCGGTTCTTTCCTCTGGCCCAGCAGAGAGTTGGTGCTAGCCTGGAACCGGTTTTTCTGGCCCCAGAGCCAGTTCTTTGTCAGTGGAAACAGAAAACCCGGTTCCAAACTAAGCACTGGCCCCGAACCAGCCCTGGAACTGCTTTGGTGGAAAAGGGGCATTTGTGTGGAGTTTGTATGTTCTCCTCGTTTCCTCCCACAGTCCAAAGACATATGGACTAGGTCAACTGGTTACTCTAATTGCCCATAGGCGTGAGTGTGAATAGATGATTCGCATCCTGCCCTGAAATCAGCTGGGATTGGCTTCAACCCCCCTTGAGCCTGATGAATAAGCAGTATAGATAATGAATGGATATCTCTTGACCTCTCTAACACACATATCTGAGATTGGATAACTCGTCTATTGCAGAAGTCAAGCTGTTTTATGTTTAGGAAACTATAATTGGTGAACTATGAGTTCTGCTAGGGTATTTTTGTAAGTGCTTTGTAACTTGACAGCTGACAACCCATAGCATAGCCTGTATTCTGTGGGCAAGACCAGTTAGGGATGTCTTCAGAAGCAAAGGCTTTTTCTTCCTATCCAATTTTGTACTAATATTTGTAAATAGCATTAATATTAAAATTAAGTCGTGACCATTTTTTTTTCTTTCTTTAGACTTCTGTCCTGATGAGGACATGTTGGAGATCCTGAAGACAGACTTCCAGTTACGCCTGCTCTGGGGCAGCAGAGGGGCTGGGGTAAACCAGATAGAACGACACGACAAGTTCAAACTCATCCTGACTGCACTGTCCAGAAAACTTGAGCCTCCTGTTAAACAGACAGAACTCTGAGGAAAGAAGACCCACATCAGTTCAAAGCACCTTATGGAAGGACATGAAAAGCTCTAAATGCAGAATACACATGGCCCAATAAAACTGCTGCGAAGAACGTAAGCCGTTTTACAAGTGCTTCACTACAATATATCTTGCATAAACAGTACTGTATTTCAAAGGCTTTATCCATACACACTTTGGAATAATCACACTAATACAAGAGGGTATTTTTCTGCTCTGTGGACTGAATCGCATGTGTAGAACGCCCAAAGAGACAAAAGGTACAATGAGAAAAGGAAAAGGAATCGTTCAGTTAAGTGGTGATTACAGTTAAACAGTCAACACCATTATTTAAAGGTCCATGGTGGTGGTGAGGAGGACAGATGGTGGTAAAACTATGGCTGTTCTGTATGTTTTAAAAGTGTGTTTCGTATTTATACGTTAAGTCGTCCAGTGCTTTTAGTCTAGAACTGTACTGTAAAACATGATCTTATTCCAACAAGTGTGTAAATGAAAGAAACATACCTGTAAAACTGTGTATATAATTATTAGTAAGGTAAACGTGAATGCTAATCGATGTAATATAGTTTATTCATAATTGTGAGTCATGTAAATACTCAAACAATTTTAATATCTTTCTATGAAATGTTGCAAATGTATAGATAAGTCTAAATAAATTGTCTAACCCCACAAAAGACATGTTTGTGTCTTAGTAATATTGTACTTTCATTGGAACACCCATGTTCACACAGCTTTCTCATTTAATAAAGGAACTGGTTAAGCTAGTGTGTACTTAAGATGAAAATTTGTTTGATTTGTATTTGTCTTAAAAAGGTATTAAAAAGAGACTAAAGCTATTACAGAACTTTATGATAACAACAAGATGACCTACTGAGTGTTAAAACAACAATCGTGCATCCGATAGCCTTGGCACTTGAAAGTAGCTAAACGTTCAATGTGTAGAAGCTCACCAAAAAGGAAGGGGAAATTTCTGCACATTTTAAAAGGTGCCATAGAATGCATTTATTCAGTATCTTAAATTGTTCTGATATCTAAACAGAAGCTACAGGACCAGTCAAAAGTCTGGATACACCTACTCATAGGCGTTTCTGTATTTTGACCATTTTTACATTGTATAACAATACTGAATGCATCAAAACAAAATGTGTTCCATGTTTTAGATTCCTCAAAGTAGCCAGTGTTTGCCTTGATGACGCTTTGCACACTACTGGCGTTATCTTAACCAGCTTCACGAGAGTCTCGTCAAAAGTTACCAGTATGAGATTTAATTTGCTTCAGAATGTGATTGTCTCAGTTCATCTGATTATTTAATTAGCCTTTTACGGTTCATCAGTGAAAATGCATGCATGTACATGGATGTTGCATAAGTTATAACACCTATCCTGTTTTAATGAGAGTCAACCCACAATCAATGAAGTCAAATCAGTCTTAGTTGAGCAAGTCGGTAACGGTATTTATTTTTTTCGCGGTCCAAATCCTGCGCTCTGATTGGCTGGCGAGTGGGTCCGTATCCTATGGTACGGACCCCGGTTACGGACCTCTGGTGACTTGCTCGTTCACAACAACAAACATAGGAGCTGTTTTTGTTAACATTTATCTTTTTTTATAAGATTTATTTATAAGATCATCAAAAATCTTGTAAATTTTTGTGAGCATTTCTCAGGAGAATAGCATTAATTTTATAGCATGGATAGCGATAACGGCAGTGTTCACAGTGAAAGCGAGTTTTACTCCCCTGAGGAAGAAGAAATAAAAAACAAAATTTCAGGAGAAAGCTAAAAACCTCTAACTTGCTAACAGCAAGCAAAAACATGGCTGAATCCTGAATGACTCCTATTTGTATAAATAGGGGACTACATAGGCAGCAAAATGTAGTTTTTTTTTTCCTGCCATGGAAGTGCACTTGTATACCGAGGAGGAAGCCATATGCATTACAGCCGTGAATGAAGATTCAAAATAGCATTAATTTTACAGCATGGATAGTGATAACGACAGTGTTCACAGCGAAAGCGAGTTTGACTATGCTGAAGAAGACAAAAAACATTTCAGGAGAAAGCTAAAAACCTCTAACTTGCTAACAGTTTGATCTCATTAGTTAACGAGGCCCAGTTTGGACCATGTTATCCTAATACATAATATTACGTTAAATAAAAACTTTAAACCAGTACAATCTCTTCTTCAAAGTTTCACCAAATGGCTTTATTTATGCAATATAAAGGTCATAATACTGTATAACTTTGGTCAAGCAAAAACATGGCTGCATCCTGAATGACTCCTATTTGTATAAATAGGGGACGACATAGGTGGCAAGATTCAAAATGGTGGCTCGCCTCACCTCGGTTTTCCCTTTCGGGCGCTCTCATTTTCTGTTAGAATTTGGTAAAGAAAAAAATAAATATTATTTACCAGCTTAAGGTCGGTCCGCATGGTGAAATACCGTGACCTCGGCCCAGAGGGCCTCGCTCAGTACTTTCAATACCTTGGTCACGGTATTTCACGATATGGACCTCCCAGCTGGTAAATAACATATTCCTTACTTTCACCATAAATTTTTAATGTATATGACTTTGGTCTATAGCTGTAAAAGGCCTCGGCCTTAAAACTGGCTCCTGCTGTGACGTCACACACTCGGGGCTGGCTGGCTCAGCGGGGCAGCTCGAATTTTTTAACTCTCAAAAAAAAAATTTTTTTATTCCCATTTATGCAGCATACTGTACAAGAGTCAAGGATGGGAGATACTATCCACTCAGAAATGTATTTAAAAATAAAGGCTCTGCATATCTCCTTTAATGCCTTTGAGATCAAACAGTAAATATCCTTTTATATGACAACACAACCTATTTCTTTGAATGGGACACAGGCAAGAAAATAAAATGATTCCTCCCCCATCATGTGCATAAGCTTGCTCATCATACTGCCTAGTTAAGTATGATAGCTACCTGGAGCTTGCTGGTCGCCAACATTACTCATACGACCTACTTGCAAGGTAAATAGTTTTCCATTTTATGGCACCTTGAACATTTTAAGCATTCAGTAGAAAATATTAATGTCTAATCAGCTGTTGCACATCAGATTTGTAATTATTGTAAAATGGTTGTCAACGTTGTTGTATAAAAAATAATCATACTGCCCAGCCCTAGTCATCTTGCACAAAATGTAGTTATTCTTAGTTAACTGATCAAATTTACTATTAAAAGCAAAATTATCTGTTCCTAATGCAGAATATTTAAAAAAAAAAAAGTTTATTACATACACAAACACACATTATGAACACACAAAGACGTACACACAGAAAGAATGAGACAAAGGGACTTTGCATTTATTTCTTGTTTGCTCTCGCTCTTGATCAAACACCCCAGTAGATAGTGGTCACTGTTGTCTTGCTGTACAATATATTTATACAAAAAGTAGCAGTCAGAGCCAACATCATTCGTTCATTCACTCAATTCAAATTTAAATGAAATAGGTTAAAAAGTGCATTGGTTAAGACCAGGGTCCTCTGCAGAATAGTGTTCAGACTCGAAAAGAAGCACTGATTACAAAGAGAAAAACAGCACGAGTTGTAGAAGCAAAAAAAAAAATTCATTCGCAAGATTAAAAAACCCTATAAAAAGACACGGTAAAAACACATTCAGTATGAAATAAAAATTGTTAATACTTACAAATCAGTAAGAAAACCTAACTAGGTATATACATATGCATACACATCGTTTTAATATATGCATGACACGTTCACAAACATATGCACAAAGATCACGCAGACACTTGGATAATGCGAACGCTTATTGGAAAACGAGTTCTTCAAGCACGATACTGAGAGCTGGAAGAGAATAAAGGTGTTAGAATTGATTGGCAGTAAGCAAGGTTGGAGTGTGCACAGCATTTCTCACAGATCCAGGCTTTGGTCCTTTTGGTATGACGTGTCACCATCTATTGGTCCAAGGTGGTATTTTGATCCACAGCGCACACTGAGAGAACTGCCAGTCGGTTATAATTATGTTGGTGATTGGTGATAGGGCTGCTGTGGTCCAGTCCTGCGTCTACTCTGGTTCATTCATGCTATATTTAGCATTCATGATCGATGTGTTATTGTGGATGGATATAGACACGATGGGGGGGAAAAAATATGCAATAAATGATATAAACAAGACATCACAGAAACGGGGTGATGAAGGATTAGAAGAAGTGGTTACATCCTACCACGTGCTGACGGGTCAGCCCTAAGAGAGGGAGTGAGATGTTCATGTCATGCATGTTAAGGCAAGCAAAAGGGATGCCACAGGAACACATTCCTATGACAGCGCTGGAATGGAGTGCAACAAGGTGAAATGTTAGGGTCAGGCACAGTTTAGGATAAATGCATCAGGTTAGATCAGCTCTTTGGGCTTCCTACTCTTTCTACCATGCAGCTGATTCCTCACTTTACACCCCCACCCTATTCCATCCCTCTCCCCTCTACTAACACATCTATAGTCACAAGCTTCTGCTGAATCTAAATGATGTTAATGGAAATGCGAGTCAGCATGCAAACATGCAACCTGCTTGCTTTGCTCCGTTCCTGTCTCTTTCAGCTGACCCCCCCCCGCACTACCTACTAATAGACCCAGAGCAGCGTGTCCCTTCCACCAACACCACAGAGCCCCACTCATCCACTCAGGAACCTGCAGCCACAGAGAGAGGAAAGAGAGGACCATCACTCACACAAAACAACTAGAAAGGACTGAGGGCCTATATAGAGACTATCACAGATATACTGGCGATCCTGAGATTCATCATATAACGATCTGAAGATTAGTGATGCAGCACGTAAATTTGGCCAGAAATCACAGTATAGACCACAAAAATGCTCCAAGTTTGTGTACTCAACACACAGTTTTACGCTTCCACGTTCCTCAAGGATTTGGACTTCTAATGGCTTGAGCACAGATGGCAAGGTGGCACCTGAAACACTTCTAGGAACAGTAACCGCAGGTCCATTTCAGTAATACTTACTGAAAATATTGTTCATTAAGAATGAAATCTTATCCTAATGCATTACTGAGACATAAGGTCACTTTAAATGACAGACAAAGCTAATAATCCAAGTGGAGAACTGAGAACACTTCATAAAGCCAATAAAATCTGAAATGTGAAATGGAAAGTAACCTGCCACTGAAGTAAACATAGTCAAGGTCACTTTACCCAGTGTGTGTGTTTGTCCATGGGCTCACACAGTGAACAGGGTATGACGCAGGCTACAGTGCTGCCAATACCAACAGTCAACAAGACAAGCACGTCTGGGAAACTGTGCCTCAGATGAGCTCAAATATAGGTGACCGCACCTTTGCTGTGCTTCTCCATCGTGATCGCCACGTAGGACGTGGGAACATAACCCTCCTCACCGCTCTGCTTACGAACTCGCGTCCAGCCATCGCCTTTGTCCTCCTCGATAATATACAGCACCTCATCCTCCTTCATCACCAATGTGCCCTCATTAGAGCCTGTGGACATACAAACAGGCAAAGGAACAAAGATACGTCAACACAGTGAGATGCTGTACATATCCCTACTATAATGTTTGCTGAAACACAAGCACTATGGGTTTTATCTGTTAAGACTTTGAGTTACGTACCATCAAAAGAGTAGAGTGCTTTGCAGTGACCAATTGCAGGAAGGGGATCATCATCTTCAAACTCATCATCAAACTCATGCTGGTCAGACTGGGGGGGAGCCCGGTGCTCCTGGTTGGGAATATCCGTGTAGCTTCCTTCAGGACTACAACAGAGAAATGGAGAGACTGATGTATCCAACTTGGTATTGACGTCCATATAAGGCATATGTCAAATCAGAGTCAAGTGACCAGTGTGTATGTGGCTTCATGACATCATAGTGTTTCAGCACCTAGTTCAATGAACCAAAGGGACACTAAAAGGCAAAGACGGATTGTGCATACAGTGGTGCTTGAACGTTTGTGAACCCTTTAGAATTTTCTATATTTCTGCATAAATATGACCTAAAACATCATCAGATTTTCACACAAGTCCTAAAAGTAGATAAAGAGAACCCAGTTAAACAAATGAGACAAAAATATTATACTTGGTCATTTATTTATTGAGGAAAATGATCCAATATTACATATCTGTGAGTGGCAAAAGTATGTGAACCTCTAAGATTAGCAGTTAATTTGAAGGTGAAATTAGAGTCAGGTGTTTTCAATCAATGGGATGACAATCAGGTGGGAGTGGGCACCCTGTTTTATTTAAAGAACAGGGATCTATCAAAGTCTGATCTTCACAACACATGTTTGTGGAAGTGTATCATGGCACGAACAAAGGAGATTTCTGAGGACCTCAGAAAAAGCGTTGTTGATGCTCATCAGGCTGGAAAAGGTTACAAAACCATCTCTAAAGAGTTTGGACTCCACCAATCCACAGTCAGACAGATTGTGTACAAATGGAGGAAATTCAAGACCATTGTTACCCTCCCCAGGAGTGGTCGACCAACAAAGATCACTCCAAGAGCAAGGCGTGTAATAGTCGGCGAGGTCACAAAGGACCCCAGGGTAACTTCTAAGCAACTGAAGGCCTCTCTCACTTTGGCTAATGTTAATGTTCATGAGTCCAGCATCAGGAGAACACTGAACAACAGTGGTGTGGATGGCAGGGTTGCAAGGAGAAAGCCACTGCTCTCCAAAAAGAACATTGCTGCTCGTCTGCAGTTTGCTAAAGATCACGTGGACAAGCCAGAAGGCTATTGGAAAACTGTTTTGTGGATGGATGAGACCAAAATAGAACTTTTTGGTTTAAATGAGAAGCGTTATGTTTGGAGAAAGGAAAGCACTGCATTCCAGCATAAGAACCTTATCCCATCTGTGAAACATGATGGTGGTAGTATCATGGTTTGGGCCTGTTTTGCTGCATCTGGGCCAGGACGGCTTGCCATCATTGATGGAACAATGAATTCTGAATTATACCAGCAAATTCTAAAGGAAAACGTCAGGACATCTGTCCATGAACTGAATCTCAAGAGAAGGTGGGTCATGCAGCAAGACAACAATTCTAAGCACACAAGTTGTTCTACCAAAGAATGGTTAAAGAAGAATAAAGTTAATGTTTTGGAATGGCCAAGTCAAAGTCCTGACCTTAATCCAATGGAAATGTTGTGGAAGGACCTGAAGCGAGCAGTTCATGTGAGGAAACCCACCAACATCCCAGAGTTGAAGCTGTTCTGTATGGAGGAATGGGCTAAAATTCCTCCAAGCCGGTCAACAGTTACCGGAAACGTTTAGCTGCAGTTATTGCTGCACAAGGGGGTCACACCAGATACTGAACGCAAAGGTTCACATACTTTTGCCACTCACAGATATGTAATATTGGATCATTTTCTTCAATAAATAAATGACCAAGCATAATATTTTTGTCTCATTTATTTAACTGGGTTCTCTTTATCTACTTTTAGGACTTGTGTGAAAATCTGATGATGTTTTAGGTCATATTTATGCAGAAATATAGAAAATTCTAAAGGGTTCACAAACTTTCAAGCACCATGGTACCGACTGATATACTGGTAAATTATAAAAGTGACTCATAATCCCCAATATGAAGTATTTTTTGGTCAGGAATGGATCATTTTGATGAAGACTAAAACTACATTTTCAAGCCAATTAGAAACTTGTGAAATTTGATGGGTGTGTATGGTAGCATCAACCTCCCTTGCTTTCCCATTCATCAAATCACAAAGTAATGCATTACACAAATTAATTAGTGCAGCCTTTCCAGTATTTTAAATAGCAATCACTTGTTGTTTTAACTGTGTCAACATCTCAGAAGGCGCTGGTTCTTCCATCACATGTTTATCATTCTATTTAGTAGTAATGATTGGGTCATGCTGAGATGTACAGTAAATGCACACCTCTCTCTGCCATGAGGTGCATGATGATTCACATCTGAACTGGGCCGCTGTTCGCTACGGGAACTCTGTTTCCCCTCCACTTCTGCCAGCCATGTCTGCAGCACAGAGACACAGACAAGTATCATCACTAGGAATTACAGCTTGGGCAACAGATGTACTATGAGGAGCACTAATTTGAAAAAGGTAACTGTGAGCAATTTGAGAACAAATAAACAAATGCTAATTTCAAGATTGGAAACAAAACATTTACAAATTTAAGGCTAAAAAGTTTCAAATAAATGTTTCTTTATACCCTGCATGGTGTCTTCTTTTACCGATAGTATGAACTGAAAATATATCGTTCATAGGTATGTAACAATATATCGTGCATCGCAATACAAATTTATCATGATTCCAATCAAAGTAGTAAAAAAATGAACTGCGATTATCATCAGGCTGTGTAATTTATCAGTTTTCCGAGCTGTTTAGACAGCAAAGGGTGCAATACCACACAATAGTGGGAAGACGTGATTTCACCATTGGCGGAAGTAACACTGCTCTAATGCAGTGAAACACACACACACACACACACACACACACACACACACACACAAAAAACAGATCTAAAATGGGAAAGAGCTGTTTGTGCGATTGCCTGTACAAACAGATTTAACAAGAAATCAGAGCTCTCTTTGTACAGACTGCCAAAATCTAAAGAAAAGACAATGAAGATAGTAAATGTTCATAAAAAGTTTATTAAGAAAAGGCCCATGTTATTAACTTTTTCGTTTTTAATTAAAAGGTATATTTTATGTAATAGGTGATTTTATTTTTTTCGCAGTCCGGTTTCCATCAAATCCTGCGCTCTGATTGGTTGGCGAGTGGGTCCGTATCCTATGTTACGGACCCCGGTTACGGGCCTCTGGCGACTCGCTCGTTCACAGCAACAAATATAGTAGCATTTTTTGTCAACATTTATCTTTTTTTTTTTTTACAAGATTTATTTATAAGATTACCAAAAATCTTATAAGTTTTTGACAGCATTTCTCAGGAGAATATCGTTAATTTTACATCATGGATAGCGATAACGACAGTGTTCACAGCGAAAACGAGTTTTACTCCCCTGAGGAAGAAGAAATAAAATAAAACATTTCAGGAGAAAGCTAAAAACCTGTAACTTGCTAACACCGAGCAAAAACATGGCTGAATCCTGAATGACTCAATTTTGTATAAATAGGGGACTACATAGGTGGCAAAGTGTAGTTTTTTTCCTGCCATGGAAGTGCACTTGTATACCGAAAGGAAACAATTTGCATTACAGCCGTGAATGAGGATTCAAAATGGCGGCTCGGCTCGGTTTTCCCTTTCGGGCGCTCTCGTTTTCTGTTAGAATTTGGTAAAGAAAAAAATAAATATATTATTTATCAGCTCAAGGTCGGTCCATATCGTGAAATACCGTGACCTCGGCCTTGAATACTGACCTCGGCCCAGAGGGCCTCGCTCAGTACTTTCAAGACCTCGGTCACGGTATTTCACGATACGGACCTCCCAGCTGGTAAATAACATATATTTATTTTTTTCAAGCATATCAAGGGAAACTCAAATCTTGAACCCAATATTGTGAATCAAGCTGTGAATTGGGTGAATCGTTACATGCCTAATTGTTAAGCTAGAAAACTGATATTTCTTCAGAAATACTTCTACATTTAGGCCTCATTTATAAGACCGACTCCATGTGCTGGCATCGGTAAGGTTAGGGAGGAATTTCTAAGTAGCACAAACATAACAGAAGCCATCACAATGAACCAGACAGCACTATATTCAAGTTCAAAGACAAAAAATTTTGGTCACCAGGAGTCCTCAAGGCACTCAAGGCACATGATGCAGGCATTACTGAATGTAGTGATGCACTGTGTGTATTGCTCCACCAGAGGTCACTAGCACACAGGGCTGGTCAACACTGTTCCATATTCTCCAGATGGGCCTTTGTGGGCTGAATTTCCTTATATGACCACAGCAACAATGCAGTTCACTGGAGAGATTACCTCATTTTTGTGTATCTCCGAGCGCAGTTTCTCCATGTTGCATATGGTCTCCGAGATCTTGGGCTGGAGACTCCCTGGGTCACCCATCTGAGGATTCTTCTCATAGACATCCTTCATTTTATTTAATGCATCTCTGTGAAACGGATTTACAGGAAGAATTCACTCAAAAACTAACAGTCATGGCACGGTCCACAGGACTCTCCCTGTGTCCAAAATCACTTACTACATAGTGGACTATGTAGTGAGTTCGCCATTTTGTAGTGCGGTCCGAATGTATGGTGAGAATTATTACACCCTATATAGTGCACTCAAAGTATCCCACAATGCACCGTGAAAAGTAGTGTACAACCGATGGTCACTAACCAAGCAGTATATCCCATCATGCATTGCGCATTGCGGTCGTGCTTGGAGGAGAGGAAAAGGGGGGGAGGGGGGGAAGTGTTGGGTTGAATGGATGGAGGAAGAAACACATTATAAAAGGACATTCAAGTACAATTAAAAATAGTAAGAGAATAGAAAATGAGCTAAAATAGAATAAGACCGATAAAATACAAGAATAAAAGTTATAGTGCACAGCGAGGAATTAATCAAAAGCCTCAACATTTGATTTGATAAAAGGCAGCGGCAAAGAAGAAAGTATTCAGCCTTGATTTAAAAGAACTGAAAGATGCAGCAGACACAAAGTACTGTGTATTGATTAATGTCGGAAATACGCTCAGTATAACATGTATTTAGCACAAAAATACAAACACGTATTTATTTTTTTGAAAACCCACTAGCCGACTGATCTGGCATGTTTTAATTGTGCAACAGTAATGACGAAAATACCAGCGACAGAGTAGTGTCCGAAAGCAATTTTTTCCCCATTTTATCAATGAGCTCACTATACAGTCCACTACATAGTCATTCCCTATATAGTGAGTAGGGAGTAGTGAACGAGTGAGTGATTTCGGACACAGGGTCTCTCTTACCTCATTAATGCTTCACTATTGTGTTTACCTTTTAACCAGATTAACTCTACTAAAATAAAGACTAAACAAGCAAACAATCATGTTTCTTCTCTAGCAGATACCCTTCCTTTCACTCATTAGGAAGTTCTAACCTTTGGTCCATTTCTTTCTGCAGTTCTCTGCTGAGCTCGTCAATCCTCTGTTGAAGTTTCTTGCGTCTCTGTTCTGGAGGCAGGTGGCTGAGATCCTCGAGGTTTGGAGCCTGGGAAGAGAGAACTTTGTGGTTAGCCACTGACATGATGAGACACGTGCTCAAACACCTTCATGCAACTACAGTCTCTGCGTACACTACGTAATGAAAACAAATCCTGAAAAAGGTGTCCTTCGTTTGAGTTCCATGGGCCCATTCACCATTTCAAGGAGCAAGTTAGTCATTTTTAATGTGCAGCAAATTTTATTTAACCCAAAAAATTTACGGAGGACATCCGAGAGAAGCAGGGATCCTAAAACTGGAAGAGCTTTAAAGCCAAGCCACAGCTACTTCTACGGCACTCCGCACTAAAGCAATGCCTTACTCACCAACTTCACTGACCACTGAGTAGTTGTGGTTAGACCAAGCTGTTCACAAATACACAAAAACACACAATAAGTAGTTCATGAACATTGGTCAATACTGTGGCTTCACCAAGGGCTTTAGATATTAACTAACAGCACTGCATCATGCTGATACAGCAGGTCAGGACTGAAACCCAGCACAAAGAGCATGCCTTAAAGGTTCCTCTGGGTGAGATGCAGTTAATACAGCAAGGACAGAAAGGCATTGTTCGTGCTGTAAAAAGTAGTCTACACACATTTGCCACAGATTACAGACCGACTGACCTCCTGAATCTTCCCTAAGCAGCAGGCTTCTAGTTGGCATCCTTGCGAAATAATGCAAGCGCAAAGCAAAGCAGGGTGTCATGAAGATGTTTTGTTGTCGGTGACCAGCAGCTAATCACAAATCTGCTGAAGACCAGTGTCCACGGTTCATTAATTATAATGTTTGCTTACAGAGAACAAATGCAGCTTCATGTCACTGCAAAACACCCTGCAAACCTCCATCCACCAACTTTACTAGGAAAAGCAAACAACCAGCTCCGGCCAAATAAATAGGACCGTTATCCTGAGCCTTGTCCTGCCCCCTAGTCTAGTATCAACTTCCTCTGATCTAATATCAGCGCTCTGAATGGGCCGACACACACACACACACACACACCAAGCTGACATTGAAGAACTACCAAGGTCAACTGATGAGCACTTCCTGTTATCTCACCATTGCTTCACCATGTCCCCTGTGAAACATTGTACATGGTAAAGATACTTCATTATACCAGGAGGGAATAACCTAAAATTAGTTCAAGAAATAAAAACCAGAAGACGACTCTGGACAGCAATAAACAAAAAACAAACAAACCCTAGATCCCAAACAGCACACTACTGAATTAAATAGGTGCAGTACCCATCTATAATGGTGTAATATATTGATTCACTATTTCATACAGGTTTATCCTGTTTGAAAACTTGCACACAAAAACAACAACTGCTATTCTCACGTCACTGTCAATGTGTTTAAATGTACTTCAAATCTAAAATGTCACAAATAACTAGCTTCAGCAATTAAGCACACAGACTGCAAAAACTACAGGCAATGGTCAGCCACCAACATTCGACAGCCATCAGTCTGCTTGGCGTGTCAAAAAAAGCTTTACCATATAAATGCATTATTCCTAAACTTAAAGGAACAGTCCACCGTACTTCCATAATGAAATATGCTCTTATCTGAATTGAGACGAGCTGCTCCGTACCTCTCCGAGCTTTGCGCGACCTCCCAGTCAGTCAGACGCAGTCAGACGCGCTGTCACTCCTGTTAGCAATGTAGCTAGGCTCAGTATGGCCAATGGTATTTTTTGGGGCTGTAGTTAGATGCGACCAAACTCTTCCGCGTTTTTCCTGTTTACATAGGTTTATATGACCAGTGATATGAAACAAGTTCAGTTACACACATTGAAACGTAGCGATTTTCTATGCTATGGAAAGTCCGCACTATAATGACAGGCGTACTAACACCTTCTGAGCGCTTCGACAGCGCATTGATATCTGAGCTCCGTATCAATGCGCTGCCGAAGGTGTTAGTACGCCTGTCATTATAGTGCGGACTTTCCATAGCATAGAAAATCGCTACGTTTCAATTTGTGTAACTGAACTTGTTTCATATCACTGGTCATATAAACCTATGTAAACAGGAAAAAACGCGGAAGAGTTTGGTCGCATCTAACTACAGCCTCAAAAAATACCATTGGCCATACTGAGCCTAGCTACATTGCTAACAGGAGTGACAGCGCGTCTGACTGCGTCTGACTGACTGGGAGGTCGCGCAAAGCTCGGAGAGGTACGGAGCAGCTCGTCTCAATTCAGATAAGAGAATATTTCATTATGGAAGTACGGTGGACTGTTCCTTTAAGACTGCTATAACAAACCTGGAAATAGGAATAAACTATCAAAAGCACTGCAAACACACACATGCATGCATACCGAAGTACACAGAAGCGCATACAGACACCCAGTGGCTCTTACCCCTCTCTTTAGACCCCGGAACGGTGGGATCTTGGACGTAACCGTTCTCATTTCACTGAGACAGTATGTTATTCGCTCAGTAGGAAATTTAGGAGACTGAAAATGGGCAAAAAGGACACTAGGAATGGGTGGGGGAGGGGCAGGAGGGGGGAGCTGGGGCAACAAAAACACCAATTGTCAAAAAAAAAAAAAAATAATGTCAAGAGTGATACTGACTCAAATGAAGGGTAGGATTAATGGCTGCAAGTAAAAATCATGACTAATAAAACTGATCTTCGTCACACAATCATGCTCAACGGGAAAAGAAAAACACCCTTACTTATATGAATGGAAATTCAAAACGCCTGCTAACATGTCAGTGTGCTGCCTAATACCACAAAGAACAAGTTAATGATTAACTGCGTGTCAAGCTCTTTTACAGCCCGAGCAGGTTAAAGTCTTGTACTAGCTTGTAAGACTTTTGTAAGACTCCTATTACTTGCTCTAACAGCAGGTGCACCTGATTTACAAACATCTGGATGGCCATTTGTGATTTTCCAGGTTAGCCAGGTATGTATGGCATGCCCATGTCTTTCTGCGTGTCATTCCAAGTGCCCGTGTGAGTCTTACCTTGGGCTTTTTTCCAAACAACCAGAGTTTGTTCTTGGCTTTTCCAATTGCGTGCTTGGGGTCAGGTCTGCCCGGGTCACTTCTGGGAGTACCGATGGTGCCGTCTGACCCTGTGCGCTGGATGTTCTGGCTGAAGTCCTCAAAGGGAAAGTCAGTTGGTGGCTCAAACCCAGACTTAAATGACTCGACCACGATTGAGGAGTCCTGTGTGAAACAGACATTAGGTTAAAAATACTACAAACGATCATCAATTCATGATCATGATGGCAAACGCCATACGTTCAAAATAGTAAAGCCAAGTTATTCATGGATAATAGGTACTGCTACATGTTAGGTGCCTGATTAATCAGTCACTCTGAAATGTGCAGGTGTGGTTTTCTGCAAGCGACATGATCATGTACCGTATGCAGCCCTTCTCAAGAACAATATAAAGCCCTTGGGGAAAGGATGAGCTCTTCTCGTGAACATAATTGCAAACCACAAACATCATCGTTAGTCAAATGTTCCTCCGTGGACAGTATAGGGAAGCAGTCCAGTGTGTGGGTGGAGGTATACGGTATAGTCAGAGAGAAACTGAGCCAATTAAAAACAGAATGAGTGGCTGAGGACTGCTTAAGGAGCATCATGGGAAGGATTGAGCAATCCTGGCTATGATGCTGAGCTTCCTCCCCAACCCCATCCCTGTTTCTGACCATGTTTATCTTACCTCGACTACTCCTTCCCAGAAATGATCCAAGGCTAGTAGAAACATCCCTCAACAACTTACACACAAAAGCAAGTGCTACAGCTGATACAATAGCACGTTCCTACTTCAGATGTAATGATGTAGGGCTGCCGATACAATTTTTACTGTTCAAACGCTACTCAAATTGCCATCATTTATTTATTTATAATTTACAGGCAAATGTTTAGGTTATATTGTTCCAAGAGTTTCATAAACTTTCTGGTCAGACCTTTGTCAACTGAGGTAAAAAATAAAAAATTTTAAAAAGGCCTGAAAAAACACGGGTCAATTTACAGCTTACTTTACGGACACATTTTTTTTCCCCTAGTTAAACTTAATACATAGGCCCTAAATTATACTCCAGCTGTCGTTAAATTCTAACTGGCACATACTGAAGTCATACTGTTTCTCTGGCTGAATCACAAATGGACTGCTGCGCATATAGTAGACTAGAGTATGCAGTTTCTATAACGCCATGATGATATACACGACATATAGTGCTCATATATATGAGGCCTTCAAACATGAAGGAGCCATCTGACTTTTTTTTTTTGCAAAACTGAGTTAAAATAATAATTATTATTTATATGCCACGGAATACATGGTGAGTCAAATAAAATCCAAATAAATTTGAGAAACAGTACAGTAAACTAAATATGATATACTTTTATGACACCTACTGTAAATATTCCAAGGGGGGGAAAAATGAGATTTTTGAGATTAAAGTCAGAGATTTACGTTTAAAAAAAAAAAACAACAAAAAAAACACCCACTCAGAAATTCCAAAATTAAAAAGTCACAAATTTATAAGAAAAAGAAAAAAAAAAAAAAACAGCTTTCCTAAAAATTCCTAATATTTTTTGAGTTATGCTCCGGAAACTACCGTATTGGCCCGAATATAAGACGACCCTGAATGTAAGACGACCCCCCCTTTTCCAAGTTCATCTTTGGGGAAAGTTTTTTGAAGACCAAATGTTCATTCATATAAAGCGTATTTATTTCAAAATTCTGTTTAAAATTAGAGGCTTTTGTTTTTCACATTTAAATAGAGGTCATTTCAGTCTCATTTCCGTGAACACTTTTCATAGAAGTAAAAAAAGAGGCTAAACTGCAGGCTACTAGACAAGCCAAATTAAAACATTTAAATTGCATTAATTCAACAAATTTGTCAGGTTTAGATTGAAAGTTCGTAAACTTCAGAATGTCAATGCATTAACTTCCCATAGCCTACGGGTATATGGAATAAATTTGCAGAACAGTGCAAATGCTTTAAACAATGCATTAAACAATACATTAAGGTTTACAATAATAAACAACTGAAACAATGGAAAGGGTAGTTTGCTAAATTACAGCTACTCAGCACAGAGATCCTCAGCCTCACTTTGCTCACTCTCACTGTCCTCACTTTCACTTTCGTTTTTGGCGGCATTTTGTCTAGTCCGCGAATTTAAGACGACCCCCCTTTTTAAGAGCTATTTTTTACAACAAAAACACCGTCTTATATTCGAGCCAATACGGTAAAATGTTTACAGATGGACAGAGCGATAGCTATATCCCCCCGCATTATATGCTGGGGATATATATATATATATATATTTATTTATTTAAATAAATAATAATAATAATTTAAAAAGGCACACTGAGATTTTCACCTACATTTCCCAAAATGCACTGCACTGCACTGAAGAAACCAAGAAGCATGAGAGGTTTTTTTTCTCCCCCTCATAAATTTATAACTTCTTGATCTTGGAATTTCTGACTTTTTAATCTCGGAATTTGAGTTTTTCCTCACAAATTTATGATTTTAATCACAGAAGTTGAGTTTTTTCTCAGAATATTATCCCCTGCCTCAGTTCTGTTTTTTAAACAGCCCTAATACCCCATCATACCCTTGTATATGTGAAATTTTGCACAAGGTTATGTTTTCTTGTATAATTCAAAAGTCTTGATAGTGAATAAGAAGCAGCTGCATTAAAAGAGAGGGGCTTATGCAACAAAGCGTTAAAGATGACAGACTTTTATGCACATCTTGAGCCTAAGGGTGTATTCAGACCAGGATAGTTCGATAGTTCACTTGCTTTGGTCCGAACCAAATATTTTTTTTATTTTTTCATTTTGGTGCGGTTCGCTTTCACACTGTACATTTTAGTAAGCGGACCAAAATCTGTCAACAAAGCCACGCGCCCTGAGGTCGCTCAGCTATTGGTCAGAGACGACACGCGCACAAAGCGTTAAGTTCAAAAGTAGTCATGGAGGCTTTCCGTGCTGTTATTCTTTTTAATGTCATCAAAGCTATATGTTTTTTCCAGTTTTTACTGTTTTCACAATTGTGCGATTACTATGCTGTTGTACAAGTAATTTATCAACGACGACGACAAAGGGCAAGGCGGCTACGGAGGATAGCGCTGATGAGCGCACATCATGTTGTGACAGTTCTGGCTCTTCACGCAATAGATGAATTTCTTTTTTGCATCGCTAGTACCGCCACTTTTTGAAAGAATGTCCCTGATTTTAATGTAGGTCTGACGGAGTTTCTTCACTTTTAGCTGACATTGTTCTGGGGAGCGCGTGAACCCCTTCTCCTTCATTTTCTCACTGAATACAGCAAACACGTCGGCATTTTTGTGTGTTCTCTCCAAAAGCTCAGATATGTGGACATCTGCCCATATATCCACAAGGGTACGCGTTTCTTCCTCGGCCCACGTTTGCCCCCTACTCATTTTTTGTACTCTGTAGTCTAGCCTACCACTGGCCTGAATGACTGAACGACTGTTGTAAGGTTCCCTTGACAACCGAAACAGTGTTTGCACTTTGCGGTGGAGTGTCAAGACTCTGTTTCCCATAATGCTCGACAAACGACGGAAGCTCCCGAGGTACAAAAAAGCAAAACTGTCGGATTAGGTCCGGTCTGCTTTCACACCTCCAAAAGGTCCGCACCAGGGTTCCTTTGGTCCGGACCGAGTCCGACCTTGCAGCTCGGTCTCGGTCCGCTTGTTTGGTCCGGACCAGAGTTCGGTGGTTTGTATTCAGACCAACCCAAAAGGTCCGGACCAAGGGAAATTTGGTTCGTTTGGTCCGGACCAAACAACGTAGATGTGAATATGCCATAAGAAATGTAAAATTTAGCTAAATATTAGTGACAACACTACTGGGGGGTAAACATGCAAAAAAAAAAAAAAATCTGAAATACTGCAATTCTTTGCCTTCTTTGGTTTATGTGGTCCTGGTAATGCTCAGACTGTTACATTATACTTCCACAAACAATCTTCAAACATAATTTGGAGAAAATGTAATTTGACTGCATCATTAATAATATTTGGTTCACTGTGTAACTGGCTTTGCCTTTCAAAGTATGTGGAAGATGTGACTTTTGTTTGTACACAGATTCTCAACAGGGAGAAATGATCTATATCTGTCTGTAGTTTTGCAGTGGAGATGTTCATTTGTACGTCACTGCACACCTTGCGCTCATCGACATTTTTGGCAGCGGTCACCATGCCCTCTAAGCACTTGGAAATGATTGGGATGACTTTCCTCTCCACCTCAGCAAAGGTCCGGTATGTCTCTCCCAGTTTCACCGTCCGACGCTCGTCCATGTCCTGTATATTCTGTAAAAGCACGTGCAAATAAGTATAAGTGCCCGCACACCCCTTTTCTGTAGTAGCTGCAAATTCTAAAGGCGCCATTTTACCCATTTATGCAGTTCGATGAAATACAGCAATACAATACAGCAGAAGTCCAAAGTTACCTTGAAGATCTGTGGGATGGCCACATTGAAGTGCTTCCACTGTTCTGAGTTGAAGTTTTGCAGCTGAGCTGCATATTCATTCTTACTCTCATCCGCCATGTGGGTTCTCAAATACAGCTGGGACTTGGCCTGGAAAGAAGGATTTCCTTGAAACCGTGCCAGCATAATAATAACTAATAAATATAGATACAGTATAAAGTAAAAACACCCTCATGCCGGTCTGCACGATCGGGACAACAAAATGCTGCATTTGTAACCGACTGAACAAGCAGTGAAAATCACCAGGAAGTGTCTGTGTGAGTAACCCATGAAGACTGCCAGCTGTTTGCTTACCTTCTCTACCTCTGACTTTGTGGCATTGATGTCGTTGTCTAACCTCTCAAAGAGCATCTGGGATTTCTCAGCTTCTCTGCACTCTCGCTCAAACTTCTTCTTGCTCTGCCACATTCACCCCAGACAATTGACATGCACAGAGACAGACACATTTCAGGGTGGTGAACGCGAAACATGATTCAATTCCACAGGCAGTAATAATCTTCACCACTGCTCACTGATGCCTGCAGTCAGCTCCCTGCTTTTCACATCAGGAGCTTCTCCCTCGCAAAGGATGACAAACAAGAATCCAAAGTAATAGTTTTATAGATATAAAACAAGGCATCCACAAACAAATCAGACAAGCAATGGAGGAAAAATTGGTAAAGAAATTAGTTTTTCAGAGTTTGTCAGAACATCTGTGTTTCATTTTGTGACAGTGCAGCAGAAGAATACCTAAGGTATTACAACATGGCCACTCAGAATGCGAGATTCAGCTGTTGCTGGCTTGCACTTTGGGTGCACTAACTATAAAGCTGCAAAGACAATCCGGTTCGACTACAGGATACATTACCTGCTCCACACTGCACTCTGTACACTGTGTTTGTGTCATGGAGTACACAGTATGCGCGAGTGTACGGATGGCTAAAAGAAAGGTCCCTAGATGCACTATGATTCGCTTTAAAAAATGCACAAAATATTATAACTTGACCTTTATGCAGAAGTATATGGACCCATCGATTTAAAATTCTCTCTTGTGCTCTCCATCACCCACACATGCATGAATACAGTGGTGCTTGAAAGTTTGTGAACCCTTTAGAATTTTCTATAGTTCTGCATAAATATGACCTAAAACATCATCAGATTTTCACACAAGTCCTAAAAGTAGATAAAGAGAGCCCAGTTAAACAAAGGAGACAAAAATATTATACTTGGTCATTTAATTATTGAGGAAAATGATCCAATATTACATATCTGTGAGTGGCAAAAGTATGTGAACCTTTGCTTTCAGTATCTGGTGTGACCCCCTTGTGCAGCAATAACTGCAACTAAACGTTTCCGGTAACTGTTGATCAGTCCTGCACACCGGCTTGGAGGAATTTTAGCCCATTCCTCCGTACAGAACAGCTTCAACTCTGGGATGTTGGTGGGTTTCCTCACATGAACTGTTCGTTTCAGGTCCTTCCACAACATTTCGATTGGATTAAGGTCAGGACTTTGACTTGGCCATTCCAAAACATTAACTTTATTCTTCTTTAACCATTCTTTGGTAGAACGACTTGTGTGCTTAGGGTCATTGCCTTGCTGCGTGTCCCACCTTCTCTTGAGATTCAGTTCAAGGACAGATGTCCTGATATTTTCCTTTACAATTTGCTGGTATAATTCAGAATTCATTGTTCCATCAGTGACAGCAAGCCGTCATGGCCCAGATGCAGCAAAACAGGCCCAAACCATGATACTACCACCACCATGTTTCACAGATGGGATAAGGTTCTTATGCTGGAATGCAGTGTTTTCCTTTCTCCAAACATAACACTTCTCATTTAAACCAAAAAATTCTATTTTGGTCTCATCCGTCCACAAAACATTTTTCCAATAGCCTTATGGCTTGTCCACGTGATCTTTAGCAAACTGCAGATGAGCAGCAATGTTCTTTTTGGAGAGCAGTGGCTTTCTCCTTGCAACCCTGCCATGCACACCATTGTTGTTCAGTGTTCTCCTGATGGTGGACTCATGAACATTAACATTAGCCAATGTGAGAGAGGCCTTCAGTTGCTTAGAAGTTGCCCTAGGGTCCTTTGTGACCTCGTCGACTATTACACGCCTTGCTCTTGGAGTGATCTTTGTTGGTCGACCACTCCTGGGGAGGGTAACAATGGTCTTGAATTTCCTCCATTTGTACACAATATGTCTGACTGTGGATTGGTGGAGTCCAAACTCTTTAGAGATGGTTTTGTAACCTTTTCCAGCCTGATGAGCATCAACAACGCTTTTTCTGAGGTCCTCAGGAATCTCCTTTGTTCGTGCCATGATACACTTCCACAAACGTGTTGTGAAGATCAGACTTTGATAGATCCCTGTTCTTTAAATAAAACAGGGTGCCCACTCACACCTGATTGTCATCCCATTGATTGAAATCACCTGACTCTAATTTCACCTTCAAATTAACTGCTAATCCTAGAGGTTCACATACTTTTGCCACTCACAGATATGTAATATTGGATCATTTTCCTCTATAAATTAATGACCAAGTATAATATTTTTGTCTCATTTGTTTAGGTCATATTTATGCAGAAATATAGAAAAAAGAAGGGTTCACAAACTTTCAAGCACCACTGTATATGAGAGAGAGAGAGAGAGAGAGAGAGAGAGAGAGAGAGAGAGACTTGGTCCCAGCTGGTGGACAGTCTGCAGGTTCGTAACATGTACAGTACAAACACACTCCGCTGTTCTAGATGAGGTAACACGCACGCCCCTATAATGTAATACTCACATTGTCCATCTGTTTCCAGCACTGCTCCAAATACTGCTGGGCCTTCCGTCCCTCCTGGAGGTGCTGCACAACACATCACACACACAACACGCTGTTTAAAAGCCAAAAGTAGTGTCGATTCCATTCATCAACTTCTTATGAAAACTGTAAATGTGTACACAGTGTACAAAAACCTGACACACTGTGCGAGTATTTATAGTAGCATTTGGGCTTAAACCATCGTGCACCATTTCATACTCTTCTTTGAGTAGAAATTCTCTTTGAGTCTCACAGCATGACTCGACACCCCATCCCTCCAGGTACAAGGGGGAAAAAAATGCAGAAAAACTACTCTCTATCCTGCCTAATAATCCGTTAATAACATGACTGATGGAACAATTGGAATTAAAATATTCACCTAAACACCTCAATCGGACTTGAGGCCAATCCGATTCAAATTCTATCACAATGAACAAGCTGGGTTCAGCTGGGTCCTTTTAATAATCTAGTACGTAGAACAATAGCTGTGTAAACCTTTGTATCCGATTATTTTTGCTATCGCGATGAACATGCGAGTGTTCTGCGCATGTGCATTTCAAACATGATACGCTCCTGGTGCAATCAAACAGTCCTGTAAGCAAGCAGGCTCATGTTACACGTTTTAACGTCGTTAAAAATAAACACATGGACAAGGACGGATGGGGGGATCAGCATCAAATTAACATTTTAAAGATAATGCAGGTCCCAAAAACTCAACGAGGACCCAGAAGTTACAATTGGTTAAAACAGGGGTTTTCAAAGTGTGGGAGAGTCAGCCCCCCCCCTCAGAGAGCAAATAAACAACAGCGCCCCCCTTACAATTTTTGTTGCTGCTATACTTAATGTTCCATTCGTATTTAAAAAAAAAAGGTTGTTGTACACATTATTTTTTTCTTTTACACATTTTAAACATCTGTGCTTTTTGAAAACATTTTTTACACATTTAAAACATATGAGCTTTATTAAAACATCTTTTTTTAAACACATTTTAAACATCTGTGCTTTTTTTTTTATAAAGATTTTTTGGGGGGCTTTTTTCACCTTTATTGGATAGGACAGTGTAGAGACAGGAAATGAGCGGGGGAGAGAGAGACGGGGAGGGATCGGGAAATGACCTCGGGTCGGAATCGAACCCGGGTCCCCGGATTTATGGTATGGCGCCTTATCCACCTGAGCCACGACGCCCCCATCTGTGCTTTTTTTTTTTAAAAAACATCTTGTTTTACACATTTTAAACATCTCATAGCATCGTTAGCTAGCACCTCTCAGCAGACAACACACTGTGGCAGTGGAGCATCTTCAGATCCAGTCCAGGAAAATCCAAACTTTAAATAATCGTAGTCATACTACTTTTTTTTTTTTTGCTTGGCCCAGACTCTGTCTCCTCACTCACTGTAGCTTTAGGTACTAAAAATCGATCCATTTTGTCTCTGGCAAAGGCTAGCTGAAGTTCGCTAAATGTCCGCAATAGTAACTTATTCTGGTTTATTTTTCCTCACGGTGCGCCCCCCCCCCTGAAAAACTCTGGCGCCCCCTAGGGGAGGCGCGCCCCACACTTTGAAAAGCCCTGGGTTAAAACAAACAAAAACCCTTTTAAAGTGGAGGTGATAATTCACTGCTAATAGTACTGACAATTACATGAAACAGCAGTTTGATGAAAAAACATTGCAGAAAACATCAACGTATCGCAAAGTATTCAGTGATTTAAGTCTTTGTTTAGATTTGAAAAGACTGCTTCAAAACTTGAAATCAGGCTGCAATTTATGATTCTTACTATGAGCACTGCCATGTTGAAATGCCTGAAGCAACTCAGAGAAGTCAGGGCTCTCGAAAAACTTGGACTTTCCAAGTGGGAATTATGAGTTGGAGAGCTGTTCAAATGGATCTTTCCTGTTAGGAAATCGGAAACCTCCCAGTTCCCTCTCGTCAGTGAACACAGCACTATGTTAAGTCTCAAAATAAGCACAGGTCCTCACACGTCCTTCTTTATATCTCGCTGTATAAAGGGTTAAACGCTGTATTTGTAATTGCAAATGTACAAATGTATTTGCAAAGAGATAGTTCATGGAAACACCGCTATTCACATCATTAGCGGTCTTTTTTTTATTAAAACCTGTGTACATGTCGATGGAGAGATGGAAAGATGACTTATGACATATGATACAAGTTTTCCAAAATATTATCCTCTTCGGAATAAATAAATAAAATTCCGTCTCTACTTTAACTTGTCCATTTGCTGTAGTAATGTCAAAAATCAAAGTCCTTCCCACGCCATGTGGTGGCGCCGATCTCCGTTTCTGTAGCCCTCAGCCTCTCACCTATTACATAGCTAGGGTTACAGTGGAGGGCTAGTCCTCTGGTAACCGCGAGAGTTTGACTCCCCACTCGCATCTGTATTGCAGCGTGCCTTGCCAGACGGCATCATTTTTATGATGGTCTTTGGTATGATCTGACCGTGAGTAGAACCTGCGATCTCCCGATTGAGAGGTGGACACGCTAACCACTAGTCCACTCGCTGGTGCTGTATTAATGTAGCAAGCATTTTTTGTTCTGTTAGTGTTGCTGTAAGTTCAGCGCTGTACTATTTCCATTGCTCCAGTCCTTATTATGATCCCTTGGTCTTGGCAATGATTGTTGCAACAATAAATATATGTTATTTACCAGCTGGGAGGTCCGTATGGTGACCGAGACCGAGGTCTTGAAAGTACTGAGCGAGGCCCTCTGGGCCGAGGTCAGTATTCAAGGCCGAGGTCACGGTATTTCACCATACGGCCCAACCTTAAGCTGGTAAATAATATATTTATTTTTTTCTTTACCAAATTCTAACAGAAAACGAGAGCGCCCGAAAGGGAAACCCGAGCCGAGGCGAGCCGCCATTTTGAATCCTCATTCACGGCTGTAATGCAAATTGCTTCCTCCTCGGTATGCAAGTGCACTTCCATGGCAGGAAAAAAAAGCTACATTTTGCCGCCTATGTAGTCCCCTATTTATACAAAATTGAGTCATTCAGGATTCAGCCATGTTTTTGCTCGGCGTTAGCAACAGTTAGATGTTTTTAGCTTTCTCCTGAAATGTTTTCTTTTATTTCTTCTTCCTCAGGGTAGTAAAACTCGCTTTCGCTGTGAACACTGTCATTATCGCTATCCATGCTGTAAAATTAACACTACTCTCCAGAGAAATGCTGGCAAAAATTTATAAGATTTTTGATAATCTTATAAATCTTATAAAAAAGATAAATGTTGACAAAAATTGCTACCATGTTTGTTGTTGTTAACGAGCGAGTCACCAGAGGTCCGTAACCGGGGTCCGTACCATAGGATACGAATCCGCTCACCAGCCAATCAGAGCGCAGGATTTGGACACGAAAAAATAAATATTATCCTAGCATGAAGCATGAAGATTACATTGGTGTTCCTTCTGATAACCTTCCAGGAGTAACAAGTTTACTCACTTTAAAAAAAAAAAAGAAAAAAGAAAAAAAAAGGCACTTTTACAATAAACGTCATAACATATGTAATGAAGTGACCTATAATGTCATAGCACCTGCAAGATGGCAGGAATAACACTACTCACGTGTTTCCTTTCAGCTTTCAGTTCTTGCGAGTATCTCAGCAGTTCCCCGTACACCCTGTGGCCCATTTCCTCGGCAACGACCTCTCGCTGACCCGCATAGTCATTCAGCTCATTCAAGATGGAGTAGAATGACAGGCATGACGTGAACCTGTAAACCAGTAACACACGCTCAGTCACTCTGTGTTTTGATCAAAAAGATATCAAAAACACGCAGCATTTATTTGCTGTGCTTGGAACCGGCAGAGTTTCTCATTAACCAATGAGCCATATTAAAAGGAACACGTTCATGTACACAGCTTCTTTACAACTGTCGAGACCACAGCTGTGAGGGAGCTTTCCAGTGAATGTACTTAGAACAGTGAGAGGAACTTTTAACTGGCTGATCAGAAACAGAAATACTCTGTATGCACATCACATTCTCACACCTCAACTCCATTCAGTTCTATTTACACACACAATCATTTCACTAAGGCTACATCCACACAACAACGGCAACGAGATTTCATTAAAAAAAAATATCGCGTCCACATGGGCAACGGATCAGTAAAATATTAGGTACATATGGCAACGCAACGCTTGCTGAAAACGATGCAATACACATGCCACACCTCTACGTGTGCTGTAAGACGGTCCCATCGGAGACACCAGAACAATAGAAGAAGTAGGACGCATGCGCATAAACCCCTTCTTCTACCCGGCGTGAAGCACTCACAGGAACAAACACACAACAACAAGAAGAAGATGGCTGCGACTACGCGAGGAAATCGTGCCTTCTGTGTGTACAAATTAGCTTTATTAGTGTGCATAGTTTTATACAACTTAATTTTCTTATTGTGTGTGAACATTTTCAAAAGCATTTTTATGAGTGATTCCACGCTTATGGGTACTGAAATGGGGACATGAACTTATTTTTAAAAATTCACCTAAAACCATTTCTTTTTTTTTTTACCATCAGGTCACAAAACATGTAATCTTTAATGAATGATATGTTAAAAGATAACTTTAATTTTCTGAGATGTAATAAAAACATATTTATATGCCAAAGTCAGAACGTAACAGAAGTGTTGTGGACATATAGATTCTCAATTTTAACAATGTAGAATTACTTTTTGAAACATAGGAAGGTGATGTTTTAGCAAATATAATTAATAAACATGTGTAGTAGAATAAACATACACATTCTTTCAATAAGATTAACATGGTATATAGCTAGATTGTAATTAATTTGTAACAGACGCGAGATGGACAATCATAACAGAAGTAATGTAACAGACCTCATTTTGGAACTCATAGGCTTGACTTTGGCATATAAATATGTTTTTATTACATCTCAGAAAATTAAAGTTATCTTTTAACATATCATTCATTAAAGATTACATGTTTTGTGACCTGATGGTAAAAAAAGAAATGGTTTTAGGTGAATAAGTTCATGTCCCCATTTCAGTACCCATAAGCGTGGAATCACTCATATAATTTATATAACTTTTTATATTGTGTGTGAACATTTTGAAAAGCAGTCTTATCCAATAAAAAAAGAAATTCAAGAAATGGTTCAGTTACTTGTTTATTTAAAAGAAAAGCTGTATACAAAAGTGAATGCAATGCAGTGGTTCATACAAATATAGCGAGAGTGCTGCTTGTTCTAGTCATGTGGTTGTGACGTCATCGTAAACAAATCCGTTCTACTCATCCAGACGACTTCGCAACGGCGCCGTTGCCAGATTTTTCCACTCTGGAACCCGTTCTCAAAGAATATCGTTTTGGGGCACCCAAAACGCCGGTGCCGTGTGGACGCCAGGCCGAAACGATAAACAATTTTATCAGATTCACCTGAATCCGTTGCCAGGGCCTAAGAGGGGCTTACACGCAGTGTTCACTGACCATCAGATCTAAATCCACTTATGCTCCAGTTCACACAGACGGACTCACGCGCATATGTACGGCTGGATGAGTGAACGCACAGACAGACACATATACCCACATACACAGACACGAGCACACCCCGCCTGAAGAAAAAGCAGAAAGGTATACACACAGCGACACACGCACACAAAACACAGACAAATGCACACATCCATCACATACACATAGATGCGCACACAGTTTATTGCAGCATATGATCTTAAGGACTGGAGTCTGTTGAGGTTGACTTGCTGCCAGGCAGACAAGCGTGACCTGCTCACTTTATTAAAATCCCCCCTACACACAAACACACACAGTTCTACAGGGAGGACGACGTTGTTGAATGTGTGTGTATTCATCAAAATCAAGCCTTCTTAATATCCCTCCTGCTCCAGTAGCTTGGGATGGAATGTTCGAAAGACAGGAGCGCTCCACGTCATTAAACTCGCGTCTAACGGAATTCATTAGTGCAAAAGGGAGTCTCATGAAGTGACGGCTAGCCGATACTCCCTGCCCTGTCTACAGCTGAGATCTGAGCTCTTGCACATGACTACAGCGCGGCATGAAGGCCTCCCATGGACGCCGTGTCGGTGGTAAACAACAGGAAGGTACAGGTCATGACGGGGTGCTACAGGGAACTCAACATTCATCAAATGCTGTCGAGTCGTGTCCACTTCAAATAAAAGTCATAGAGGACTATTTGTACTGGGGGAAAAAAAAAAAGAACTATCCTGAGTGTGAAAATTGCAGTGCATGGGATTGAATTAGAAAACACGACAGTCACGGAAAAGACCTTAATAACTGGAACATTTGGTTTTATAGGGACAGACTAATTGGCAAGAATGTGTGAGCGTCTGCGAAAGTAATGATTTAATGTGTTAATGCTGCAAGGCATGTGTGCGTGCGTGTGCGTGTGTGTAAGAGGTGTGAGGGGAGAATCACAGCACAAATAAGTTAATGTTACAAGAAAAACCTACCTGGGCTCATCATCTTTGGAGCGTTTAGGGCAGTACTTCTTCACCAGGCTCCTGTTAGACAACAATTAGAGCAACATCAAAAACATACCATGTACATGAATAAAAGTGAGCATAAACTGCAAGAGAGCTAAACTAGGTCAAAGACAAGAGGGAAACCCAACACCATGTTAAATTTCTCCTCCCTTTGTCCCACTTCTTCCTAAAATACGAGGAGAAGGGATAGATGACTGATACATAAGAGCTCCTGAGAAAAGCAGGCCTGCTGTGTTTAGACACGTTCCTCTCTTGAGGGACATGATGAGGGTTGCTCACGGTGTGTGTGTGTGTGTAGGGGGATTAGAGGTTCTCTTCCCCCACCTAAATGCCATATTAAACACACTTCCTCTAATTTACCGACCTGTAAACAGGTCAAAGTGAACACTTCTCCATACAGAGCACCCGTATGATTATTACACAGACGAGGAACACGACACTTCCTCATTATATTAGGATTATGTATAACAAAATGAAGATTTACATTGTCACATCATGTGTGTGGGAGTGTGTGAAAGCAGAATCAGAGCAAAACTGATAAGAGAAAACATGATTCCAAACAAGCAGATCTACATGGTATTATTAAAACTAAATGTAGCACGGTACTGTTAATTATTATACATACAGGCCACTTTTTCCATGGAATAAAAACATTCATTTTTTTTCACGGTCCGGTTTCTATCAAAGCCTGCGCTCTGATTGGCTGGTGAGCAGGTCCGTATCCTACAGTACGGACCCAGTTACGGACCCCGGTTATGGACCTCTGGCGACTCACTCGTTCACAACAACAACAAACATAGTAGCAATTTTTGTCAACATTTATCTTTTTTATAAGATTTATTTATAAGATTTTAATCAAAAATCTTGTAAATTTTTGCCAGCATTGCTCAGCATAATAGCATTAATTTTACAGCACGGATAGTGATAACGACAGTCTTTACAGTGAAAGCGAATTTTACTACCCTGAGGAAGAAGAAATAAAAGAAAACATTTCAGGAGAAAGCTAAAAACCTCTAACTGTTGCTAACGCCGAGCAAAAACATGGCTGAATCCTGAATGACTCAATTTTGTATAAATAGGGGACTACATAGGCGGCAAAATGTAGCTTTTTTTTTTCCCTGCCATGGAAGTGCACTTGTATACAGAGGAGGAAGCCATTTGCATTACAGCTGTGAATGAGGATTCAGAATGGCGCCTCGCCTCGACTCGGTTTTTCCTTTCGGGTGCTCTCGTTTTCTGTTAGAATTTGGTAAAGAAAAAAATATATTATTTACCAGCTTAAGGTCGGTCTGTATGGTGAAATACCGTGACCTCGGCCTTGAATACTGACCTCGGCCCAGAGGGCCTCGCTCAGTACTTTCAAGACTTTGGTCACAGTATTTCACGATACGGACCTCCCAGCTGGTAAATAACATGTATGTATTCTATTCACTTCTAGTGGGTTTAATGATGGCATCCAACACTGTCATCATATCGCTTATCCTCCGTGTATTACGCCACTCTCCCCAATGGAGAATGAGCGTGCAATATTGTTATAATATTACACGTTGTCAAGACAACACGACATTACATGTGAAGATCCAATGACAAAACTTTTCTGTTGGGCATGCGCACAATCATTTCTTTGTCGGCCGGGAGAGAGAGAGAGAAGACAGGGTTAATTCAGTGCTAGGTTTCAGCACTAAACAAATAAACTGAAACTAAAAGTCACACTGAACACCCGAAAGGCTACCAAAATTTCATTATACAGGGTGTTTCAAAAAAAATTTGATATTTGAGATGCAAATATCCCGGAATGATAATTTTTTTTGAAAACACCCTGTGTATTCTTCACGTATATTTACAAGAGAAAAACATACCAACGGACATCAAAAAACTGGAAAAGACACACATTAGAGATATACAACTTCTGCGCTACCGAGTGACTGACAGTTTGTACACAAACATGGCCGCGAGGTTTGCTTCGTTAAAAGCCGTAGATTTAAAAGAGACAGACGGGCTGAACACCTGAAAGGCTACAAAAACTTCACTGGATATTCTTCACACACATTTACAAGAGAAAAACATACCAACAGACATCGAAAAACTGGAAGAGACAGCAATAGCAGAAATATAAAATTCAAATTGGAGGTGAGGAAAAGTGACGGAGACTTTTACAAGAGGACTTCACTCGTGGACTTCACTCAGCAAAGCCCTTTTGTTTTGAACAACTGCAGTGTAACAATTAACTATGACCAAAAGTAACTTTGGACTTGAACTGTCAACCTGGATATACGGTAGCTTGTATATACGTTGGGTTGTTGTTCAGACTTTTTGGACTTGTGCCATTTTTATTGTTAGAACTTTGACTTTGTACAGTATATTGGATTGACAACATTTCATTACATTCAATCAGAATCCGCATTCAATATTGGTAAGTTACCCCCCTGTTCTTAACTTTTTAATAATAATAAACAACAACAATTGAACTCGTCTTTGACTCGTTCACCATCATGCTAGCTGAATGGAATATATCTGATATACCACTCAAAAGCCAGCCAATATTATTTAAATATGACTGGCAGCGATGGGAATAACAGCGTTAGAAATAAACGGCGTTACTAACGGCGTTACTTTTTTTAGTAATGAGTAATCTAACTAATTACTTTTTACATCGTTATAACGCCGTTCCCGTTACTTACAATAAAATACTATGCGTTACTTTATTAAAGCTGTTTTCATCTGGCACGCTGCTCGTTCTGCTTTAGTGTGGGGCGGGGAGACGCGAGACAATGGCACAGTAAGCCAATCAGAGTAGATTTGGACAACATACGTAGGTAGGCCACGCCTACTGCACTACTACGCACACTTTCAATCAGAAGACACAGCGATGGCAAGCGGTCAGCCCAGCACTGCGCTTTCAAATTGGAAATACAGCCATTAATTTTCATTACTTGAAATAAAAGGCAACAATGTCTACGTGCACTGCACATTATGTCGAGGAACAAAGCGTTTGTCCTTGTCAGTGGCCAGTAATTAGCAACAATTTTAATAACTACAAAAATATTAAATTTGATAGATGTCTTCTCACATTGTCCCACAAAAATATTAATATAGTGTAGATAATGTTACTGATTGGTTCTGTTAAGTGTCCATTTCAGTCATTAAACACATTTAACATTCACTTTTATTATGATTACACTAATTGAATTTGATTTTTTTTTGGGGGGGGTAACAAAATGTAACGGAATAATTATTTTCCCTGGTAATTAGTTACTTTAATGACAAAGTAACTCCGTTACTAACTCAGTTACTTTTTGGGAAAAGTAACTAGTAACTATAACTAATTACTTTTTGAAAGTAACATGCCCAACACTGATGACTGGTCAGGAGGTGTTGCTTCATTTTCTAATTCAAATCACAGGTTTATATTAATGTGCTTCTTCTAATACATTAAGCTTTCTACAGTAATAATTCACACACAGGGACTTTATCAGATGTACTAAATAATCCAATATATAATAATCAACCAATAATAAATCACTGATATGGTTTCAGTGTTAATGAGTCACTGAATCACGCTCCATTGTCAATGGTTTACAACAGTTAGCGGTAAAGCCCTTTTGTTACAATTTCACTCACACTATTATGTTTTCCTGTTGTAAATTAAAACAGGAAAACATAATTTAACGTTTTAATGTTTAAGTTTGTCCGATTAGTAACTTCACGAGAATGTATGGGGGGGGGGGAGGTGCAGATTTCTGATAACACAAAAATGTGAAAAGTATGATGACGAGCTTAAAATGTTTTAGCTAACCCAGTGGAATGTACAACAAGCTAGCTATTTAAGTACATACAATACCAGTCAAAAGTTTGGACACCCCTAATCATTCATAGGTTTTTCTGTATTTTGACTATTTTCTACATTTGTAGAACAATAGTGAAGACATCAAAGCTATGAAATAACATCTGGAACATATATTGAATTATGTGGTAAACAACAAAAATGTTTAATATTTTAGATTCCTCAAAGTAGCCAGTGTTTGCCTTGATGACGTTTTGCACACTATTGGCGTTATCTTAACCAGCTTCATGAGGTAGTCACCTGGAATGCTTTTCAATTAACAGGTGCCTCGTCAAAAGTTAATTAGTGTAATTTCTTGCCTTCTTAATGCGTTTGAGATCAAACAGTAAATAGTAAATAATAAAAATACAGTAAATAATCCTATTCTACAACTGTAGTAAACCATGTGTCAAGAACCGCTCAAGTAAGTAAAGAGAAACGACATCCATCATTACTTTAAGACATGAAGTATCTTTTAATTAATAAAAATAAAGAAAAAACACTGAATTAGAAGGTGTCTAAACTTTTGACTGGTACTGTACACACAAGTACAGAAAGGAAATGAAGTATGAATTTCTGTGGAAGGGACGACTGTCTAGTTTTTTCAGTAAGCACACGGTCATCGCTGCCGTTTTGGTTAGGAGACATGCCAATCTCTCCTTACAGCCTAAATAAAAAATATTACTATGTCTAGCTAGCATCTTTATTTTCTCTTGGTATGTTTAACTCTTATGTGACTGCTAACACATGGCCACAAGTAAGTGAACACCTGATCATCACACCCAGATGTGCTTGTTGAACATTCCATTCCAGATTTAGTCCACCTTTGCCGTTATAATAACCTCCACTCTTCTGGGAAGCTTTTCCACTAGATTCTGATGCACTGCTGTAGGGATTTTTGCTCATATAGCTACAAGAGCATTAGTGAGGTCAGGTATTGATGTTGGCGGAGGAGGCCTGGGGCAAAGTTCAGTGTTCCAGTTCATCCCGAAGGTGCTCAATGAGCTTCAGGTCAGGGCTTTTTGCAGGTCACTCAAGTTCTTCCATTCCAACCTTGGTAAACCATGTCTTCATGGACCTCAATTTGTGCACAAGGGCACTGCGATGCTGGAACAGGTTCGGGCCTTTTAGTTGAAGGAACTGAAAGGAAATCTTAATACTACAGCATACAAAGACATCCTTTACAATTAAATGCTTCAATGCTAATTTTGTGGCAACAGTTTGGTAAAGGCTCATATGTAGGTGTGATGCTCAGATGTCCACAAACTTATGGTCATATAGTTTTACAGTGGGGCTTGAAAGTTTGTGAACCCTTTAGAATGTTCTACATTTCTGCATAAATATGACCTAAAACATCATCAGATTTTCACACAAGTCCTATCAGTATCTGGTGTGACCCCCTTGTGCAGCAATAACTGCAACTAAACGTTTCCGGTAACTGTTGATCAGTCCTGCACACCGGCTTGGAGGAATTTTAGCCCATTCCTCCATACAGAACAGCTTCAGCTCTGGGATGTTGGTGGGTTTCCTCACATGAACTGCTCGCTTCAGGTCCTTCCACAGCATTTCGATTGGATTAAGGTCAGGACTTTGACTTGGCCATTCCAAAACATTAACTTTATTCTTCTTTAACCATTCTTTGGTAGAACGACTTGTGTGCTTAGGGTCGTTGTCTTGCTGCATGACCCACCTTCTCTTGAGATTCAGTTCATGGACAGATGTCCTGACATTTTCCTTTAGAATTCGCTGGTATAATTCAGAATTCATTGTTCCATCAATGATGGCAAGCCGTCCTGGCCCAGATGCAGCAAAACAGGCCCAAACCATGACACTACCACCACCATGTTTCACAGATGGGATAAGGTTCTTATGCTGGAATGCAGTGTTTTCCTTTCTCCAAACATAATGCTTCTCATTTAAACCAAAAAGTTCTATTTTGGTCTCATCCGTCCACAAAACATTTTTCCAATAGCCTTCTGGCTTGTCCATGTGATCTTTAGCAAACTGCAGATGAGCAGCAATGTTCTTTTTGGAGAGCAGTGGCTTTCTCCTTGCAACCCTGCCATCCACACCACTGTTGTTCAGTGTTCTCCTGATGCTGGACTCATGAGCATTAACATTAGCCAAAGTGAGAGAGGCCTTCAGTTGCTTAGAAGTTACCCTGGGGTCTTTTGTGACCTTTTAATAAAACAGGGTGCCCACTCCCACCTGATTGTCATCCCATTGACTGAAAACACCTGACTCTAATTTCACCTTCAAATTAACTGCTAATCCTAGAGGTTCACATACTTTTGCCACTCACAGATATGTAATATTGGATTATTTTCCTCAATAAATTAATGACCAAGTATAATATTTTTGTCTCATTTGTTTAACTGGGTTCTCTTTATCTACTTTTCGTACTTGTGTGAAAATCTGATGATGTTTTAGGTCATATTTATGCAGAAATATAGAAATTTCTAAAGGATTCACAAGCACCACTGTATATCACAGCTTTATGCTGTACTTTATTTTGCTTGGTTTTGTTAGCGTTTTCACACACCTCTCGTGTTCCGGATTCTGAAGAGACAGTCTGTTGTCCATGCAAGTAAATTAATCAGTTGAGTAAAAATAGTTCTTTTGACAGCCAGATCCCACCTTGGCTGATACATGATGCAGCAATGACACTTTCATTTGCAAAACCCAATAGGAAATAACTTCCCCGCTTCTGGTTGTCTGTTGAACCTACTTGTCCGCAGGGCAGCTACAAATAAAAAGCAAATATCACGGACACAAAATCCACCCCTGCACTGGCGACTTTATTAGTCACACTTTCCTTCTTAGTCCACCATGTAGGAGGGCAGTTTGAAACTATAACTCGCCTTTTTCTTCATGTAATTCATGAAGTGCCCTTTAGCCAGTCAGTTTCAGATCAAAGGAGTGCTATTTGCTGAATATTTATGGTTGGGATATCGGCCAGGAATCACCTACACAGTGTGTGTGTGTGTGTGGTAGGAGGACCTAATAAACTGAGTAGAAAAGTTAGAGGATTCAAATATTCACTGCAGTCCAACTTATAATTATTAAATTACATTCTAGAGGCAAATTAATATAACCTGTTCGTCTGTATGCTATTAATCTGCGTTTTTAAGTTTACAATGCAAAGAAAATCCCCTGGGAATATCACAGGCTGTCCGTCATCTGGGTGTGTCTCAGTGGTAGGTGTGTATCCGGCAGCGTCTTTAACACAGGCTTCTGATCTCACATATAATGACGTGTGTGTTTTGCCACAGTATGACTATCCTAGACATTAGGAGGGCTGAGAGGGCACTCAACTGCTGTATCCAGGCAACAGTGGAAATCCTAGAGGGAGGGCAGGAGGCCTTACTTCCTTAAAAGCAAAGCAAAGAGGAGGGGAGGGTGAGAGGAGATAGGAGAGGCCACGGATGCAGCTCTACTCGTCTCCTGAAGCAAATTTAATGCAGGTCATTGATTCCTTGATTTTCTATGGCATGCACAGCTTACTCCCGCTGCGACAGAATATTTGATTCCCAGTCAGTACATTTGCACGCACACTAATACAGTGGTGCTTGAAAGTTTGTGAACCCTTTAGAATTTTCTATATTTCTGCATAAATGCGACCTAAAACATCATTAGATTTTCACACAAGTCCTAAAAGTAGATAAAGAGAACCCAGTTAAACAGATGAGACAAAATTATTATACTTGGTCATTTACTTATTGAGGAAAATGATCCAATATTACATACCTGAGAGTAGCAAAAGTATGTGAACCTCTAGGATTAGCAGTTAATTTGAAGGTGAAATTAGAGTCAGGTGTTTTCAATCAATGGGATGACAATCAGGTGGGAGTGGGCACCCTGTTTTATTTAAAGAACAGGGATCTATCAAAGTCTGATCTTCACAACACGTGTTTGTGGAAGTGTATCATGGCACGAACAAAGGAGATTTCTGAGGACCTCAGAAAAAGCGTTGTTGATGCTCATCAGGCTAGAAAAGGTTACAAGACCATCTCTAAAGAGTTTGGACTCCACCAATCCACAGTCAGACAGATTGTGTACAAATGGAGGAAATTCAAGACCATTGTTACCCTCCCCAGGAGTGGTCGACCAACAAAGATCACTCCAAGAGCAAGGCGTGTAATAGTCAGCGAGGTCACAAAGGACCCCAGGGTAACTTCTAAGCAACTGAAGGCCTCTCTCACATTGGCTAATGTTAATGTTCATGAGTCCACCATCAGGAGAACACTGAACAACAATGGTGTGCATGGCAGGGTTGCAAGGAGAAAGCCACTGCTCTCCAAAAAGAACATTGCTGCTCGTCTGCAGTTTGCTAAAGATCACGTGGACAAGCCAGAAGGCTATTGGAAAAATGTTTTGTGGATGGATGAGACCAAAATAGAACTTTTTGGTTTAAATGAGAAGCGTTATGTTTGGAGAAAGGAAAACACTGCATTCCAGCATAAGAACCTTATCCCATCTGTGAAACATGGTGGTGGTAGTATCATGGTTTGAGCCTGTTTTGCTGCATCTGGGCCAGGACGGCTTGCCATCATTGATGGAACAATGAATTCTGAATTATACCAGCGAATTCTAAAGGAAAATGTCAGGACATCTGTCCATGAACTGAATCTCAAGAGAAGGTGGGTCATGCAGCAAGACAACGACCCTAAGCACACAAGTCGTTCTACCAAAGAATGGTTCAAGAAGAATAAAGTTAATGTTTTGGAATGGCCAAGTCAAAGTCCTGACCTTAATCCAATCCAGATGTTGTGGAAGGACCTGAAGCGAGCAGTTCATGTGAGGAAACCCACCAACATCCCAGAGTTGAAGCTGTTCTGTATGGAGAAACGGGCTAAAATTCCTCCAAGCCGGTGTGCAGGACTGATCAACAGTTACCGGAAACGTTTAGTTGCAGTTATTGCTGCACAAGGGGGTCACACCAGATAGTCAGTGCATTTACATGCACATCCATATCGAGCTACTGTCGGTAATCGAGCTAAGGGTCCCAGCAGGGGTGCCAGAGAAATCCAATCCTACATGCACACAAGGAAATCGAGCTGTTGTGTGAGGTACATTGTGCACCCGAGCCACAGGTGGCGCTACACGCCCCATCGTGTTGGTACACTTCCGGTTGTCATCATGAAGAAGAGCTATTCAAGAGTATGAACAAAGTTATCAGTTCCGTGTTCACAAGAAGAACGACGACGAGGACAGCAACATCGAGATATATATATAAATAAAACTCCTTAAGCTGAATGAGCATGAACTCTATCTCCTCATTGCTCCAGAAGTGCACGTTTCTACTACTATTGTCATGCCGACCGAGGCTGTTGTGTTTCCCGCTTGTGGTCTCGTCACTTCCGGAAGGGGCAGTGCTGAAGTAAGTAGCTCGACTACGTAGCTCGATAGGGTTTACATGCACTAAGTAGCTCGGCTACAATCGCATAATCTAGGTCGCGTAGCTCGATTACGAGAAATCCAGTTCGGTTCGATTTCAGCCGAGCTAAGGTGTTTCCATGCCATTTAGAACTTCAATTTCAGTCGAGCTACGGCAGAAATTCGATTTTCTCTATGCGCATGTAAACGCACTGACTGAAAGCAAAGGTTCACATACTTTTGCCACTCACAGATATGTAATATTGGATCATTTTCCTCAATAAATAAATGACCAGGCATAATATTTTTGTCTCATTTGTTTAACTGGGTTCTCTTTATCTACTTTTAGGACTTGTGTGAAAATCTGATGTTTTAGGTCATATTTATGCAGAAATATAGAACATTCTAAAGGGTTCACAAACTTTCAAGCACCACTGCATTCCTCTATTGTTCGGAATTTGATCCAGGTCATGTAAACAGCATATTCCATTTGTATATTCTGAATTTAGCATTTTGTGATTAAGACATATCGATATTATTCAGGTTTTAGGAGCATTCTTTGGACACATATACAGCGCATTCAGAATGTACGTCTCAGTTGGGGGTTTTGTGGCGGTTTGCAACACACCGCCTCTCGCCTGTTTATGATCAGCTCTGTGTGTTGTATACAAACCAACTAGACGACAGTTTGCAAGGTAAACACATGTAAATGGAAATATGAGTGGAACATTAATTTTTATTCGCCATGTAAACAGCTTAGTAGGAATATTGCGTTTTTCAGAAGAAGAGCAAAAACTGGAATATTTTGTGCATGTATATATAATGACTGAAGCAGTTTGATTTACAAAACAAACTCCGTGATCAGCTCCTCAGGTTTATCAAGCATGCAGTGTGAATGCATTTAACTTCAAATATTAATCATGTTACGGTTTGATTAAAGCTGATGGATGTAGAATTTCTGGATTTCAGTGTCTCAACTGCAAGCTACTGGGAGTTGAACATTTTGTATCATGGGCTGCGTTGAGCTCTTCAACACCATGTGGATTACATAATCAAACTATCCAGCGTCAGCCAGAAGAGGATGGGTTTCCTTTTGAGTCTGGCTCCTCTCAGATTTCTTCCTCATGTCGTCTCAGGAAGTTTTTCCTTGCTATTGGTGCTTCTGGCTTGCTCGTTAGGCATCAAACTCTACAACTAGATTTCCTTAAAAGCTATGTCAAGCTGCTTTGTGACCTTGTCTATAGTTAGAAGTGCTGGACAAATAAAAGTGAACGGATTTGATAAATCCCAAGGCTGCAAGATGCAACAATACATTCAGCAAGAGCTCAGAAAAGAGCACAAGCTAGCCAGCTAATGCGGCACACGAGACCGTGATGAAGGGGAAAGCCTTCTCTCTGTCTTTATCCGTCAGTGTGCTCCAAGTACAGGTCTGCCGAGTGTGTGTGTGTGTGTGTGTGTGTGTGTGTGTGTGTGTGTGTGTGTGTGTGTGTGTGTGAGAGAGTGAGAGAGAGGGAGAGGAAGGCTGATTACCACATGACATCTAGCTCAAAGATAACTGACAGGAAGAGATTTTTCTGTTATGATTCCTGCGGCATCATCTGACGCCATAACACAAATTTCACGCCGAGTCTTTGGTTGTACTTCTTTCAGGTGTTGTGACGTTTCTCAAATCTGAGCTGGTTGTTGAAATTACCCATCGATTCAAATCTGACTCAAACAAACAATGTGAATTACTATTACAGGATTCCCAGGGTGACTCTCAGCAGCACAGGAACACTGCGCTTTATCCCCCAATTTCAACGTCATTTCCCCATCACATGCACTGTAGATTTAAAGGGCACATCTTGGGTAAATTCAGGAGCAAGATCAATGTAATTCTCTTATTTTACATTAAACTTTGGTCAAATAGCTGTCACATTTTGTGCAATTTTTTTTTTTACCTTGCGCAATACCAGAAAAATTCAGTTGAAATCAAGCCATTGAAGGTGAAGACCTTCAAACTGTAAGTCTTAAAGTGCATATCACGGGTAAATTCAGGAGCAAGATCAATGTAGTTCTCCTATTTTATATTAAACTTTGGTCAAATATCTGTAACATTCTGCATTCTCTGCAATTTTTTTTACCTTGCGCAATACCAGAAAAATTCAGTTGAAATCAAGCCATTTGAGGCGAATTGGTCCACCTCTGAAAAAACTTGGCACTTGGATTTCCCAGCAAACATTGATTTTCATGATGTCACGTGCGGGACACCTCCTTCTGAATCCTACATCAGCGCTGGTTTGTTTATGAGAAAACGACCTGGTGGTTTTCTGCAAATTTCTTCAACGTTATCACGTAATTATTAAAATGGTTAACAGATGTATCGTAGGAGGGTGTAGCAACACTAATCTTGATGGGATTAGTACTCATCATTGACGTTTTCCAAAAGACCAGACAATGAGAGAGAAATGGGAGCGCTTCGTGCTAGGCACCTGGAAAAACTGGCAACATACAACAGACCACAGCATCATATGTGGGGCTCACTTCATAAAGCCCGACGACTTTGAGAACAATTTGCAGTGGGAAACGGGCTTCAAGAAGCAACTTGATCTGAAAAAAAGACGCGGTTCCATCTGTTAGAATGCCCAAAGCAACACCGTCTCCATCTGTGTCAGCGTCACCAAAGGAGCCAGCCGTGTTCGTTTCCCCTGACAGAAGGCGAAGTGCCGCATCCACTGAGGCCCTCGAAGCCGAGGACCAAAGCAGAGCCGAGAAAAAGACCAAGAAAAACGGCAATTCACAAGTTGACTGTTGCCAGGGTAAGAAATAAGAGAGACTATACTCTAAATTAGGTGTTCCTGTGTTTGTGCAGTACACGGATAATGTTATTTATTGACACACACAAAAGTAAACAACACGAAAGCGCTGGGCGATAATACACTTCACATGTATCAAGGGATGTGCGTGTCAGGGCTTGAGATCTTAGGACCTGTCAAACACATTAAATGTATATACAACCCTGCTTAGCCGATTCCATGTGTGTAGCTTATGAAATCTTTCTCCTACAATAGCCAGTACTCTTCTAAATGAAGAAATGTATAAATACATAATAGGAATTAGAAAAAATATGATTTCTGCAACAATAGATAGATGAGCAAAATCGCTAGCTGCTAAACTTGGTCTACACAGACTGCACTGAATCCATGCAGGGTCTCTCAGCCTGCTGCCGGATCCGCACGCGACGTCACGAATCTGGATCAATCTGGCTCCAGACTCCCTTGGGATTTTTCCAGACGTGTTTTGTTATTTTATTTTTTCTGTTGTAGACCGATGGCCTTGTGCAAAATTACCCTTCTGGATGAGTGTGTAAAGGAACATACTTTCATATAAAAAAACCCCACTAAATTGGTCCAGGATATGCCCTTTCAACTTTTTTGTTTAACAAAGTGGAACACGTTGAAACACAGTATGTGCTAGACAGATGTGGACAGGAATAAATATTGCACGGTGTACTGTCAAAAAGTGGCTGACTGGCACTTTTAAATCAGAGCGCCTGCTGTTTTGTGAGCTGCTGCATGCACAATAATGACTGAGCATCCTAAACGTTAACATCATAATTCAAACGGACTTAATAAGTACGACATGCAAACACTGATTAAAATGGCAGGAAATCCTTCCATGCATTAGTGCATGCTCAGCCGTGCGTGTGCCACGTGTTGACGTTGGGTTATTGTTAGAATACTCACCGCAACTGTTTTGCATAGTTTTGCTCTATCTCCAGCCTTTCCTTCACAAACTTTGCATAGCGCTCCAGGAAGTCGATGCCCCATTGCGTGTGCTTGTCGATATTCTCAAACTGGTCCTGTGAGAGGAAGTGAGAGAACAGAGAGGCATTGAGCTGTGAGCAGGAGGTGAGGGAGCCCAGTCAGTCACTGGCCTAAGACAGGATATATGAAAAAGTGGTAGTGTGCCTGTTGAATACCGATGACATGCAACGATGCATTTAATTTTTTGTTTAATATCGTGGGAAAATCGAATTGCGAACCTGATATGATGAGTTGAATCGAATCATGAATAGGGTGAATCGTTACATGCCTATTGATTTTGTTGCGTCTGATGAATACTAATGATTCTGTGGATGGCTGCAGACTGTGAATCGCTGCTGAGCAAACCTCTGCCATATAATAGCAGTGAAAGGAAGTTAAACCTAACTCAATTTAGACGAGTAACTGCTCGTGGGTCCGTGAGAGGTAGTTCTGACATAAGGCCATTAACAAATGCTAATGCAATTTCGAGTTGGGTGCAAGGGATGTCTCATGACGTCACCTGATAACACAGTTAGAGTGATATTTTCAGAAAATGAACAGGTTTCTATCTGCCTACATACAAGCTGTTGCTATCCTTAAGAAAGAATTATATTACTGTGCCACAGCAGAAGTATGATGTCAGCCTGGGTAAGACTTGCACCAATTGATTCGTAACTAATCTGGCAACAAGAGACACTGCCTTAAGAAACAATTGTGCACCAAGTTTTATACCAACCCACAATATTTATGAATTTATGGTGAAACCTTTTGTCCTGCCAGAGAAAGAGAGAGGGAGAGAAAACGAAGAGTCTTTGACGATAAACCTGTCTGTTCAATCCAAGAGTGAGTAAAAGGAGCCATAGGCTGTAGAGTGCTGGCTCACGTCCAGCCTGGGACAGTCAAGCCTGGGCTTTGTGTGGAGTATGGGGGAGGAGGCGAGAAGAGAATGATGCATAAAGAAACAAAGGATAAAAGAGAGAGTGAACTAAAACAGTGAGTAGACAGAAGCCTTCAGGAAATGCATTCAGAAGAGCAAGTCCACTTCCTCAGATGACATGAGAGATGGGAGCAGACGGGAAAAATAAAGAAGAGATGCAGAGAAAGGACGTGCGTACTCTACAGGGTGAGCTCTCGTCCTTTGCAGTCCTGGCACTGCATCTGCATAACATACTGAGACAGAACAGATTCAGCAGATTTCCTCACACAGGCTTTTCTCGTGAAGTTTCTCAGTACAGCATGGATCACGACACTAATGAAGCAGAACATTAGCCATAGAATTAGCAACTAGATTATAATAGAAATATTCGCAAAAATACAGACGGCCCCTTTTGTTTGCCAAAGCACTGGTGATAGCACACCGATATCAGACAAGAATAGATAAAGCCTTTAAATCGTCGACCGAGAGCCGAAACCACCCACACGAGGATTATACGAATACTGAACTGCTCAGCCAACAGACAGTTAGAGAATGTTGACAGTAACATCAGTCTATCTGCTAACTAACCTACATCACTTGCAGATTATGAGTGATAGCAGCCTCATGGTTTGTGATGCGACGTTCTTTACAACTTGTCATAACAAAAGCATGCATCAAAATTGCTTACAATAAATAAACAAGTGTTGCCAGGCAAAACAAACCTCGCCTGGTAGCACTTATGATGAATATGAAGGAAGATATCATGAAAAAAATATAAATAAATAAATAATAATAGGTGCCCTATGGGTACATATAGCTACTGCTTATAAATAAAACTGTTTTCTGATCCCATGTCCATACAGTAAATATAGCACATACACACATGCAAAATATACCAAGTGTCTGTACTTTATATTATTCTACTCTTACCTCTTACAGTTTTTGAAACTGAAACCTCCGAACCGAGTCTGACACACGCTGTCACCATGAACAAACTCTTATTTCCCAGAAATGGCCCAGCGCTAGAGCTCAGTGGAATGCACTTTCCCTCTGTAATAAGCATAAACATGTCTGAAAGCGATTTCTTTAGTCTAGTCCATTTCTTTCGAATGGTGAACCGAATTGTATACACTCACCGGCCATTTTAATCAGAACATGTGTATGTTCATGCGCAGTGTGCGATCGTTACACTCTTACAGCATGATGACGTAGTGGCTAGCGCCTGTATATGAGGCAGTAGACACAACAAAAACAATTTTGACCTTTTTGGTGACCTTGACCGGATGACCCTCAAAATGTTGGAGGTTCTATTTGAGACCAATGCCCATCTACCCTGAAAGTTTCATCCAGCCATTTTCCCGTAATATCGTTTACAAAAAAAAACACCGAAAACAATACCTCGCCCCCTGGTGGACTCCGTCCCGGGGCGAGGTAATAAAACTGCGCTACAGGGACTGTTTCTCAGATGGTCGTGATTTCATTTCAAGCCATGTTAATGATCTAGTTTTCAGTTCAGACTCCGTCAGCTTAAATCTTCCTGTTTCAGATTGCATAGCTCATAGAGAGTAACCAAGATCTCGGTTGTGTCTCTACTCCACCAGCTGGGATCATGTCATCGGTCCAATTTGTAGAGGATACAGTTGCTCGTGTCTCATGAACATGTCGGTCAAAGTACACTAGTTAGACTAACCTGAGCACTGCCAATAAATGTTAAAGTTACATAAAGATCAACTTATAGGAGTAATGATCTTTTATTACCCCAATCATGGGATCGGGAGCCTGCACAAAGTGACTTCCTCGAGTCCGTCTGAGGGAAATTTTCCTTACTAATATATAATACAGGGGCGGCACGGTGGTGTAGTGGTTAGCACTGTCGCCTCATAGCAAGAAGGTCCGGGTTCGAGCCCCGGGGCCGGCGAGGGCCTTTCTGTGTGGAGTTTGCATGTTCTCCCCGTGTCCGCGTGGGTTTCCTCCGGGTGCTCCGGTTTCCCCCACAGTCCAAAGACATGCAGGTTAGGTTAACTGGTGACTCTAAATTGACCGTAGGTGTGAATGTGAGTGTGAATGGTTGTCTGTGTCTATGTGTCAGCCCTGTGATGACCTGGCGACTTGTCCAGGGTGTACCCCGCCTTTCGCCCATAGTCAGCTGGGATAGGCTCCAGCTTGCCTGCGACCCTGTAGAAGGATAAAGTGGCTAGAGATAATGAGATATATAATACAAATCTATTCTAAAATTCCTATAAAAGTAAAATGATCTAGATTACATTTTACTCTTCAAGTTGCGGATTGTGTATTCTGCATTAGTGTTGTCACGATGACAAAATTCCATGTAAGTGTTTGCAATTTTCAATTCCAAAACAATCTGGTAAGAATATTCAGAGCCATTCCACCGAATCGGTGCCATTTCCGTCCCTAGAAAATTATGTATAAATGCACATAAAAATGTACTTTAAAATACATTTCCTTATTACGCAGAATGTCCTGCACATTGATCTGATTTCAAATTTAAGATATATAATTGTAAGGATTAAAACTACCTAAAACACTGAAAAATAGCATGTGTTACCTGTCCCCGCATTCTAACTTTATACTTAACTATGAAATATTATGATTAAAATCCTTCAGAAACAGTATTTCTTTTGCACTCGTGTGACTCCATATCCTATCCATGGTTTAAATATATTTTTTTCATAAGAAATCCACAATATCTTAGTTAAAATACACATTTTAGTCGTGTCCCTGGGTTTTCACTCAGTCCTGTTACCCAACATATTACCCCATCTGACAAATTTGGAACATTCCATAAATCACATGCTCAACAGGAAGTTACATCAGTTGTGTCTTCTGAAGGCCATGGGAAGACCAAAAGTTAGTTCTCTCATTTCCTTTTCTGTATATTTGATGATTTTTTAACTGACTGATAAGGTCAATGTCAACATACTGTCCTGTTACTTAAATTATTTCTTAGATGATATTTGTTTATTTTAAAAATACAGATTTTTGGTAAAATCATTAGAATGTTTTAAGTGTGGTCATGCCATTAGTGATGACGCCATGTGGCTTAATTCCATGTATTAGCTAATCCTAGGCTAAAAACTCAGTCCTGTTACTCATATAAAGAGTATGCAGCCATCTTTGACTTCCAAACCTTGTAAAAAAATAAATAACGTAGCCGGAGGCTGACCAATACACATTTTGAATAGTTAAATGTGTGTGTTATTATAATCAGTGTTGAAAAGATATAACAAATTAAGTTTAATTTGGGAGTGGTACAACAAGCAAATGTCCCTTCGGTGGAATGTCCCTTCAACAAATATTCTGAGTATGAGTAGATATTACTGAGAACAATGACTAAACCTATTTGGTTGACGTCTTTTCTATGCTGTTGCGAGTTTTCGTTATCTTCCTGATGGTTGCATGATATTTTAACACGCACAGGGTTAAGCAATACAACATTAACCTATCAATCATGCACATACCTCCCATCATGTGGATATAACCATCCTGTCGGGTGAGGATTCCACCTGTGTTTTAAGGCGGTTCCTGCCCATTTCAGCCCATTGTTACAGTGATTTGGTGTGTAGTTAGTTAGTTAGTTAGTAGGTGTCCATAGTAGTGTTCCAGGTTTTCTCTGGGATTGAGGTCTGGTGCTTCTGAAGGCCAGTCCCATCATGCTTTTTCATAGTTCTTAGAACCGTTGGAGGAAGTTCGCCCTTTTTGTGTGTCCGTACTTCAGGAAGAGGACAATCATAGTTCTTAGAACACCGTTTTGAGGGACTTTTTTAGCTCCTACTTCAGAGTAGGTACTCTCACACCACAAGAGGAACCATGAGTAACGTAAGGTGTATGGTGATTGGTGGAACACGAGCCAATGCAGCATCAGCAACCGGCATTTTTTTTTAAACATAAATCCATCTAAAACATCCAAACTTCATGCCCGAACTCGTGCACAGATCTGCTGCTATTTGTCCTACAGTTATCACCTTTGAATGGAGGAGTGTCAATGCTGAAGTGTGAAATTCAGTAAGAATCTGACCAATAACTGATATTGTCCTACATGTTATTGCTGTTGGTCAAAGCAACCATCTTTTTCATGGGAACTTAATATTTGGTTAATCTTGGATACATCATGACCTCATGAACATGACTGCAACTGGACCACCTGTCTCTCCTAAACACACTTTTAGTCTCCTTAAAAATGATGCAAGCTCATCTATAATGGGAAACCCATGGCCTAATGGTTAGAGAAGCAGCTTTGGGACCAAAAGGTCACTGGTTCAATTCCCTGGACCAGCAGGAATGGCAAGAGTGCCCTTGAGCAAGGCGCCCAACCCCCAACTGCTCCCCAGGCTACTCTGAGTATGCTGTATGCCGCTCTGGATAACAGCACCTGCTAAATGCCATTAATGTAATATAAATGTTAAGCACAAAGAGAGAGAAACCGAGATAAGAAAATCAAGTCGCTTATTCATGACTACACCTTTAGAAAATGCCTTTGTGTGGGTTACACATTACTCAGGTATGAAAAGCCCCATATCAGTGAGCAGATAAATTTACTTGACTCATAGCAGCGAGCTATGCCATTTCACAAGCTACACTCCAAACGACTGCTCTCAACCTCTAATTTTGACTGTGATTCATGTTAAATTAAAATACTTTAAAACGCACTTCAGAACAGGTCTGAAGGTCTAGAAGGAACTTTAAAACATGTTGAGGGTGCTGCAGTTGTGGGTGGACAGGTGATGTCTTCTCGGTTGGTGATGCTTGTGCGTGGACGTATTGTCAAAATAACAAGAGTGCACTGGCTGCATACATGTGCGTGGTTGTGTATACAGAAGGTCTGACAGTTTATTATTCCCAGTTGAGTAGGCAGTCTGTGATGGCCCTTGCAGCTACTGCGTCTGACGGAAATCACTTTCGCAGCAGACTGCTGATTCACTCAAGTGGAAAAACAGCTCTCCCACAGCCATCTGGCCAGAATTAACTATCATTTAACTTATGAGTGTCCACGCACACACACACACTGAATAACTGAAGCTTAAGACATTGCATCACTCAAGTCAACATTAACTTGTTCGGCTTGTGACTGCTCCACCCAGTAATGCACCTGCTCACACTCCTGAGTTTCAGGTTTACGCTGACCAGAGAGCAGGTTGCTTTGTCAAAACCTACACACTCCACACACAGAAAGGAAAATACGACTGCTCTCAGGGGACAGTGAAAACGAAAAGACATTCCACAAAACATTACTCAAACTTGTATCACAGTAGTGAGGTTACTCTGAAGGACTGACTCGTTTTCTGACTCAGGCGTGTCTGAGTTTAAAGAACGGGAGAGGCCTGGCTTACACACATCTGCAATCTCAACTGGCTAACAGAAAGGATTGTGAGAAACAACAAAACATCTCAGTTCCAACTAGATCAGATTACACTCACCGGCCACTGTAATAGGAACACCTGCTGCTGGAAAAACATCAAGCCATGTCGTCCCTCCCCCCAACCTTCAACTGTCTAGTTTCGTTCAGCCCATGTCCAGCCTAGCCTCAGGTTGCTGCTCTTAGCTGACAGAAATGGACTTTTGCAGTTGTAGCCCATTTGCCTTAAAATTTGAAGTTTTGTGCATCCTGATATGCTTTTCTGCTCACCACAGATGTAAAGGATGTGGCCAACAGCTTATGCCACCGTGTGTTGTCCATCCGGAGGCATCCACATTTCACGAAAATCGCTTCTTCTCTCTCAATTCTTCACCAATTTTTATTCTTTTTGGCAGGAAGATAGGTCTGCCTGGGCTGCATATAGCTTCTACCCAAATTTGCATAATTGCAATTAATAACAAAGATAGAGTAATTAAGCCCTAACGAGCAGTTTCCACACAAATCGCTTCTCCCTCAGTTCTTCACCGATTTTGATTCTTAGGCCAAGTTTACATTAGACCGTATCTGTCTCGTTTTCTTCGCGGATGCACTGTCCGTTTACATTAAACCGCCTGGAAACGCCAGGAAACGGGAATCCGCCAGGGTCCACGTATTCAATCCAGATCGTGTCAGCTCCAGTGCTGTGTAAACATTGAGAATACGCGGATACGCTGTGCTGAGCTCTAGCTGGCGTCGTCATTGGACAACGTCACTGTGACATCCACCTTCCTGATTCGCTGGAGTTGGTCATGTGACGCGACTGCTGAAAAACGGCGCGGACTTCCGCCTTGTATTAGGGCTGTGCCGATCGACGATGCCATCGTCCATCGACGATGGTAGTCATCCATCACGATGGAGAGCCACCATTGTGATACCACGCCCCCTCCTGTCATAATCATGCATATACGGTATCATCTGGGCCTATTTAACCTAAAATTAGTTTTTTGTTAGTTTAGTTAGTTTTGTTTAATATATAAATATATTATATAATTATAAATACATAATTATGTAAATCATTATAAAGTAATATCCTATTACCGCTTGTTCACGTAGGCTATGGTGCAGGGACGTGCTAGTGAACATAACATGGTTACACAAATACAGTATGCTACTAATAATAAATTCTGACTTCATTTTTTAGCCTACACTATACTTTTAATGTAAAATTTGTCATGTTGTTCAAACAAATAGCCACTATTAACGACTTCAGTCGGGAAATATTTCACCTTATCAAACGGCAGTGAAGCGCAGACTTCGGCAGAAGTCAAATAACTTTAATCTGGTAAATCGGCCTACTTTCAGACTCAAAATGGTCCACTCTAAGCCATAATGTCAAACCAAATGGAAGAATGAAGGTGATTCTGATAAATGTAAAGACAGTAAAAAAAAAAAACAATATTAAATCATGATTTTAAAAGCTGGTGCAATAATTCAAACACTAATAAATTGGAAAAATTAGCGCGTTCAAGTGCGCACTAAAGGCCGAAACGCATCTTCAATTGATATGGTGTAAATAAGCAATGAGTAATAGCTTAAGTGTAGTTTCTTCTCATAGTTTGAATACTAGTCTTTCATTGTTAGAGCAGATTAATATCTTGCCGTGATCAGTGAGTGCTCGGGGAGGTTCATTTCCACCTGCGCTTTGCGCAGCTCATTTCTCCGAAGCCAGCTGTGCGCAAACGCAGTGTTGACTGCTCGGCAAACTCCAAACGCTCGGTCTGTACTCGCCCTCTGTAGCGCAAGCGAGTTGGTTATGGCCAGGTTCAAATTGTGCCCAAAACAACTTAACCACGGCCATTTCAATTGCCTGATGGCTGTGACAATATTCGCCCCGTTGTTATACAGGCGATCTTTTTCTCCTCTATTTTCCATTCGGCAAGTGTCTCGCGCAATGCGTCTTCTAAATTGTCCGCTGAATGTGTCTCTGGCATGAAACTCGTCTGCAGGCATTTGGACTGCATTGCCCACTCTCGGTCCACATAATGTACGGTAGCTGACGTATAGGGCATCATGTTGCAGCTGGACCACCGTTATCAAGGCCAAATATTCCACATCACCTAGCGCTTTTTTTTCTTTACGTGCCAAAGCCTCGGATGAGTATCTAATACTTTTAATAATAATAATATATTTAATGTGGTATTAACCCCCCCCCGCCCACGATATGATCGTCCATCACGATGTTTGCGCTGTAAACATCGTCGATGCCAATTAAGGGGACATCGCACAGCCCTACCTTGTATCACCTTTCATTAAAGAGTATAAAAGTATGAAAATACTGCAAATACTGATGCAAATACTGCCCATTGTGTAGTTATGATTGTCTTTAGGCTTGCCATCCTTCCACTTGCAAGTGGTAAGTGATATGCGCTGGGATCACACACACAGCGGCTCAGTCCCGAATCACAGCTTGTTCACTTCACTCACGCGCTCTGTGAGCTGCGCAAGGCCGGAGTGCGCACCCTCCAGAGGGCACTCGCTGTTCAGGGCGGAGTGATTTGGAGCGCAGGATGCCTGCGGAGCCGAGCGTATCCGTGTATTGGTGTTGCTGTGTGCACGCAAATCGTGTACTGGTGTTGCTGTGTGCACACTAATCGTTTTAAAAACGTTAATCTGATGATCCGCTGATACGGTCTAATGTAAACATGGGCTTACTAGCATGAAGGCAGGGGTACCCAGGGTGCATATAACCGCTACCCAGATTTGCTTAATTACAATTATTTATGAAGCTATGGACTAATTAAACTTTAATAAGCAGTTCAACAAAAATCGCTTCTTCTCGGTCAATTCCTCGCCATTTTGGATTCTTTCTGGCAAATAGGTAGGTATTCCTAGGGTGTGTATATAGCTTGCAACATTTATTGCGCAAGGGGGCCCACTTTAGATCGCTCCTTCTGGACTAGGTGGGGCTGGAGTGAGCTATGCTGTCACTGATTGTCTCGTCTGAGTTACTGCAGCCTTCTTGTCATCTGGAACCAGTCTGGATGTTCTCCTCTGAGCTTTCTCATCAACACCACAACACGAGTCCATCTGCAGAAACTCTGCACGCTGGATGGTTTTTCGCACATGATTGGATCATTTCATGAATGAGCGGGAGAACGTGTTTTTATTAACGTGGCCGCTAAGTGTATGTCTAGATTGAGTGCAGATCACGGTCTTTAACTCCTGCTTTGTTAAGAGCTCATAAAGCAGAGCTCTGAAGAGTCTTGGCTTTCTCTCTTACACTGACACATCTGTTCAGGTCTTCACCCAATTATCCAGCCTGGCAGGAGCTGCATCACTGAAACACTAACGTTCAAGGACATCAAGCCCAAGGTGGCAAAAACAGTGGGAGTGGTGAAGAAATTTCTCCATGAGAGGGTGGGGGAATCAGCTCACTCAACACCATACTATAAAAAAATATCATGATATAGGATTGACAGTGTATTAAACAGCATTTTGTAGGATATATGTTTGCAGTGGTAGGAAGAGTCTTTACAGTGAGTCACATTAATTGGCAGTGCTCTCCCAGAGAGAGTGCCTGTGGCTGAATTCACTCTATCCACAATGATGAATGACCACAGGATTGTAGCCTTTAAACACGAAGGGCCTCTTCCTGCAGAGGAAAATGAGAACCACGCTCTTTCTCTGGCCAAACACTTTTGACACACACTGACACTCGTAAAATGTGAGAATCTGTGATTCTCACATGATGTAATCTGACTAGTCCAAGTGATTTATTTTGATGACAATGGAGACCAAATGCTCTTGGTCAGTCCCACGTTTCACGAGATCTCCTGCCTGTTTGTTCTCGACTGTGAATGAAACAAAAAGATGCCAAGCACGCCGTTTTCGCTCTTCTGCTCCAGCGCCATTTTGCCAAATACTATTCTCCTGTTGCCAGAGGCAGATGGGTATTCACAGCGTGTCTACAGTTTCACTTCTTATGTCACCTTTTTCTCCAAATACTCGACATTCATGGATGATTAATGGGACGTACGACGTCTTTGACGACTGACATTAGTGGCTGCTGGGTGGCGTGGACTAGCCGAGCTGGCAGCGTCTGGATCTCAGCTTACAAACACCTGATAGGGATCCCATTGTAGTGTGTTATAGACCCCCTGCTGCGCTGACTCCATGAGACAAAAGCAAGCACCAGGCACAGGATCGTGTTTCAGGGGCTAGGATGCCCACGAAATGTGAATTTTGACTGGAGTGCAGAGAAAGTTCTTTTGGCTTCCTGAGAATTTTTTAGCTCAATCCACAAACTTTCCATATTCTAAAGAGAGATACTGTGTCTGACCCTTCAAATTTATTAGTTTGCTATTTTTCCAGACGTCCTCATCGAGTCACCCTTGCTTTGTGCAAATCTGTTTGCTTGTTCTGAGCTCTGGTAGGATAATTCCTGTGGTTTACACACTAAATCTCATTTTGCACAATTTCCACTTGCAAAGCTCAGTAACATTATGGTGAACATGATTACACTGTTATATAATCCCCCAGGCTATAAACATATATTACTGTTTGCCATACAGTCTCATTAATTTCTGTAATATTCCACCAAAAGTCACTCTCCCTAGCTTTAACAATAAATGTTTTTATTTGCAGATATGCTAATTCAGCAGTTATAGGAAGGATGGGAAAGTAAAGTACATAACCATCATCTTGGCACTAAGCATCACCACAGTCTTGCAGCCAGAAATTAGTATGACCATAATGGCAGTGATCCAAAAAAAAAGAAGCTAGCTATTAAAAATAAATAAATAAATAAATAAATAAATAAAGTATGATACGGTCTCAGCATTAACTATAAATCATATAACTTTCCAGGGACCAAGATAAAGATTGCAGGAAAGGCTTCAGCACATAAAAACAAAACATCACTGAACTAAATAAACCAGGCCCAACTAATATGGGGTATGCACGTAACATCACCGTGTGCAGAAGGCATTGCGGTTACACCCACTGAGTGGCAAAAGGACTACCGGCAGTGTTAGTGTTCAGATTGAATACAACAAAGCCCTCTAAAACGGAAAAAAGCTGCCGTGCGATTGACTACAAATACATTCAACAGGAAATCCAAGCCATCCTTTTACAGACTGCCAAAAGCTACAGGAAGGAGAATCAAATGGATCAACCCATTTCACAGAAACGACTGGATTGTGGTCACCGTTTTGTGTCTGGTATTTGGCATTAAGAGAGGTCTCCTTTATACCTCAAAAAATGATACACTGTATTGATGACCCATCAATTAAATATATAGCATCCTTCGTTTATATTCTCCTTCAAGAAGTAGATGATGCCCGAGTTTTGGCATCATATAAATTCCGTCCAACATTAAAAAAGGGTCAAGCGTGCACGGTTCAGTAAACTGAAAGTCCTTGTATTAGAACATATAGTGGCCGTCAGGTACCCCTAGTGTATCCCCTAGTGTATTCTCTTGCTTTTCGTCATATTAATTAATAAGTATGATCCTCCATTTTTCAAAATTTGGGTTCTAAAACTTGTTACCCTACTCTAAAACATGAACACCCAGCCACTGAGGTTGTACAAGCCAGTGCATACTTGGTTCTGGTCCCAAGCCTGGATAGATTGGGGAGGGTTGAGTCACGTCAGGAAGCGCCAGGATAGATTGGGCAGCATGGTGGTGTAGTGGTTAGCATGGTTGCCTCACAGCAAGAAGATTCTGGGTTTGAGCCCAGAAAAGACATGCGGTTAGGGTAACATGGGGCAGCCATGGCCTGAAGGTTGGGTGAAGTGCTCTTGAGCAAGGCACCAAACCCCCAACTGCTCCCTGGGCACTGTAGCATAGCTGCCCACTGCTCTGGGTGTGGGTGTGTGTTCACTGCTTCAGATGGGTTAAATGCAGAGAGGAATTTCACTGTGCTTAAGTGTATATGTGATAAAGTAGTTGCTCTTTTTAAATAAATAAAAAGCCAAAATGAAATATACAGATCTGGATAATCCGCGGTGACTATCCCTAACGGGAGAAGCTGAAAGAAGAAGCGGGATTCTAAAACTTGATGGCCAGCACCAGCATCCGCCGATTCCTCTTCTGTCTTCTTCGTCTTCCTTCCGGTGTTTCCTTCTGAATTCATGCTGCCACTTACAGTAAACACAAAACTCAGAAGGCACTCTCTAGAGGTTTGTCCAGTTTGGGCTACTGTAGCAGCGCAACATGGTGACTCCGTGGAAGAAGACCGTCCTCTGTGTAGATATAGGGAGCTCGTTCTATGCTCATGAAAAACGCATTGATTCATAGTTACAGGTCATTATACAGTAATGGAAACACACTTATGAATACTATACCCCATTTCTCCGAATAAATCCTACATAGTAGACTTAGTTTTGTAGACTGTAGAAGAGAACACCACAGAAATCTATAATTAAAACTTGATTTCACAAGAGTTCAAACGGATTTAAAAAAAACATTTTTTATTATTTACCAAAATGGTTTTCAGTGAGCACACAACAGCCAGTAAAATTCATCACAACAGCTAGCCATCTCAGCCAAAAAACATCCCCAGGCAGGATAATGACAGGAAGTGAGGTCAAACAAGGAGCAGGGACATCAAAGCCTTGCTGGGATACATGTACATGACTCACAGCAAAGAACAACATGAGTCATGGCAGTGCATGTCTTTTACAAATCTTCAGCAGCAGGGTCATGATGTTAGCCTGATGTCCAGGCTGCATTTGCACAAACGGCTTGAGGAGAACCGTAATTAGAGCTAGTTGAGACATGAGGGTGAATTAGGATGTGCAGACATACAGACATGCCTCATCTGGCGAGCACAGGAGAGGCCAGGGAGGGAAATGTCGCAGTGTCAGAATCAGTGGGATCGTCAATGCAGGAGCCTGAGGCAAGGTGAAAAGTTAATATGAGTCCTGCCAACATGATCTCGAATCAGCAGCTCAGGATGGAGACTGCTGAGGCAATGCAGCACACAAGTCTGCTCTCCTTTACAAATTCTGTATTATGCAAGGTAACTAAGAGGAAACCACAGCAATTTCTGAAGAGGCTTAGAGAGTTCAAGATCAATCATGCTACATATAGAAAAGTCAAGTCTGTTTGTATAGCGCTTTTAACAACAGACATTGTCGCAAAGCAGCTTTATAGAATTTGAATGAATTAAAACATGAGCTAATTTTATCCCTAATCTATCCCCAATAAGCACGCCTGTGGCGACGGTGGCAAGGGAAAACTCCCTCAGATGACATGAGGAAGAAACCTCGAGAGGAACCAGACTCAAAAGGGAACCCATCCTCATTTGGGCAACAACAGTCAACATGACTATAACATTAACAGTTTTAACATGAAGTCTGTTTCGTTGATGTTATAACTCTTCATTGATGGAAACTTGAGTGCAAAACTGTTCCTGACAACTGCAGTCCTAAAGTTAGCAAGTCAACTGCAGTCCTCAGCCATAAAAGCATTATTGTAAGTGTCCAGAGCGTCCTCCAGGTGTGACTTTCAACTGTCCATATGGGGCCGTCCTCCACAGGAGTGATGTGATGAGACTCCAACCAGACATAGATTAGATTAGATAAAACTTTATTGATCCCTTTGGGAGGGTTCCCTCAGGGAAATTAAGATTCCAGCAGCATCATTGTCCGGTATTGCTTATTGTTAGGCTAGGCTACTGCTCCTTACCGTCCTCTGTCCTCCTGTTACCTCTCCCCCCCCCCCAGAGAGGAGTTGTACAGTCTGATGGCGTGAGGGACAAAGGAGTTTTGAGTCTGTTCGTCCTGCACTTGGGAAGGAGCATTCTGTCACTGAACAGGCTCCTCTGGTTGCTGATGACGGTGTGCAGAGGGTGACTGGCATCATCCATGATGTTCAACAGTTTGTCCATAGACCTCTTCTCTGCCACCGTCACCAGAGAGTCCAGCTTCATGCCGACCACAGAGCCGGCCCGCCTGATCAGTTTGTCCAGCCTGGATGTGTCCTTCTTGGATGTGCTGCCCCCCCAGCACACCACGGTGTAAAACAGGACACTGGCGACCACAGACTGATAGAACATCCACAGGAGTTTCCTGCAGATGTTAAAGGACCGCAGCCTCCTAAGGAAGTATAGCCTGCTCTGTCCCTTCCTGTATAAGTGATTGGTGTTACAAGTCCAGTCCAGCTTGCTGTCCAGCCACAGCCCAAGATACTTGTAGGAATCCACAGCCTCCACCTTGACTCCCTTGATCAGAACTGGTCGTGACCTTGGTCTGGACCTCCCAAAGTCAATGACCAGCTCCTTGGTCTTTGAGGTGTTGAGCTGCAGATGGTTCCTGTTGCACCACACAGCAAAGTCCCTCACCAGGCTCCTATACTCCTCCTCTCTGTCGTCACTGATACACCCAACGATGGCTGTGTCATCGGCAAACTTCTGAATGTGACACAGCTCCGAGTTGTAGCAGAAGTCCGTGGTGTACAGGGTGAAGAGAAGAGGGGCCAGCACCGTGCCCTGGGGTGCTCCAGTGCTGCTAATTACAGTGTCAGACATGATGTTCTTCAGCCTGATGTACTGCGGCCTGTCAATGAGGTAGCTAGAGATCCAGGTGACCAGGCTGGGGTCCACTCTCATCCTGTTCAGTTTGTCCTGAAGCAGTAGGGGCTGGATGGTGTTGAAGGCACTCGAGAAGTCCAAGAAGAGGATCCTCACTGTGCCATTTCCCTTATCCAGATGCGAGTGGGCTCGGTGTAGCAGGTAGAGGATGGCGTCTTCCACCCCAACACCTGCCCGGTACGCAAACTGCAGACAGTCCTGGGCATGTTGTACCTGGGGTCTGAGGAGGCTGAGGAAGAGCCGCTCCAACGTCTTCATCAGATGTGAAGTGAGTGCCACCGGTCGGAAGTCGTTCAGCTCGCTGGGCTGATTCTTTTTGGGAACTGGAACGATACATGACGTCTTCCAGAGGGTTGGCACTCTCCCCAGCTGCAGGCTGAGGTTGAAGATGCGTTGGAGTGGTTCACCCAGTTCAGCAGCACAGGTCTTCAGTAGTTGTGGACACACCTTGTCCGGGCCTGCTGCTTTCCTGGGGTGAAGCTTCCTCAATTGACCTCTGACCTGGTCTGCAGTAATGCATAGAGCAGTCTGTGTTGAGGAGGGGGAGGAAGGGGCTGCTGTGATGACTGGGGGGAGGTGTGTTGAGGGAAGAAGGAGAGATGGCTGCAGTGAGGGAGACGGTGGGGGGGACATGGGCTGGTTGAAACGATTGAAGAAGTCATTCAACTCGTTCGCCCTCTCCACTGTCCCCTCAACGACTCTGGTCTTTGTATTGTGGCCTGTGATGGTTTTTGCACCTTCCCAGACCTCCCTCATGCTGTTCTCCTTCAGCTTCTGCTCCACCTTTCTCCTGTAGCTGTCAGCTTCCCTCATGCAGCGTTTCACCTCCTGCTGTGCTGCTTTCATCGCCTCCCTATCCCTGCTCCTGAAGGCGGCCTTCTTCCTGTTGAAGACAGCTTTGACTTCCTGTGTTACCCATGGCTTGTTATTAGGGTAACACCGTACAATCTTAGCGGGGGAGACCACGTCTGCACGGAAGTTGAGGTAATCTGTCAGACAATGTGTCAGCCCCTCTATGTCCTCACAGTGTGGGCTAAGCAGCACATCCCAGTCCGTGATGTCATAGCAGTCTCTGAGGGCATCTTCCATTTCAGGGGACCACCTCCTGATGGAGCTAGTTGTTGCAGGCTGCCTTTGGACCAGGGGGGTGTACTTCAGCTGTAGACGAACCAGGTTGTGGTCAGACTTCCCTAGTGGGGGGAGGGGTGTGGCTCTGTATACATCCCTCATATTAGCATACAGCAAGTCAATTGTCCTGTTGTTCCTTGTTGGACAATCCACAGCCTGGTAAAAAGCAGCCAAAGTAGAGTCCAAAGTAGCATGATTAAAGTCCCCAGAAATGATGATAAATGCCTCAGGGTGCTGTGTCTGCAGCCTTGCTGTGACAGAGTGAATCCTCTCACATGCAGCAGCTGCATCTGCCTTCGGAGGGATGTAAACACAGATGGTGATCATGTGACTGAACTCCCTCGGCAGATAATATGGCCACAGGCTAACGGCTAGCAGCTCCAAGTCTGGGCAACATAAAACTGTCTTTACGGAGATATGTCCCGGGTTACACCAGTGGTTGTTGACATAAATGATGAGTCCCCCACCTTTGCTTTTCCCACGTGTTAGTGTCTCTGTCGGCTCTCACAGCAGTGAATCCCTGCAGGTCCACGTTAGCATCCGGTACAAGGTGTGTTAGCCATGTCTCCATAAAGATAAATAAGCTGCTCTCCCGGTAAATCTGCTGGTTGTTCAGAGCGGAAAGCTCGTCGACTTTATTTGGCAGCGAGTTCACATTCCCCATGATAACGGAGGGAATGGATGATTTGTAGCGCCGCCGGTTGTCCGCTTGCCTAGCCTTTAGCTTAGCTCCAGCCTTGCAGCCCCTGGGTTTCCTCCTCAACTCGGCCGGGATGGGGTGTCGTATCCCGGCTCGTCCCATTGTTTTCAGGGCCAGCAGCTCCTCTCTCGAATAAGTGAGAAAACTGGCTCCTGGTTGCATGTTAAAGTTAAACATATCCATGTTATATAGTTACACACACTATGTCTTTGTAAGAAGAGCAAAAAAGTAAAAAAGGTGGAAAAAAGAGGTTTAAAGAGCTAAAAACTACAGAGCTACTGGAGAGGCAGCAGTCTCACACAGCGCCCATACGCATAGGGCATCAGGATGGATCAGGCAGGTCCAAGGGAGCAGAAGAGGTCAGCATCTCGATCCCAGGACTGACATGTAACTCAGAGGAACAGATTGGGGGGGGGGGGGGGGGGGGGGGGGGACGGACACAGGTTGTTAGGTATGCCCAATGTCACCTGAATAAGTAGGAACAGTATACATATTGCACTGAGTGCAAGCAGGGACTCCGGCAAAACCAACTATGACAGCATAACTAAAAGGGGAGAGCCAGAAGGTAACACAGCCATGAGGGAGCCCCAGGACATAGAGCAGCCAGCCACTACACCGTCAACAAACTCGAGTGAGCAAGCGAGTGGGGACTGACAGCATCCATACATCCCAGTTTACCAAAACACTCTCACGACCCTCCAGATCTACTAATATATATTATATATATGATCAGCGAAAAGACAAAGCCATTGTTTAACTGTGGACAGAGAGGTGATGCTGAATTTCACTCCAGTTCAACTTTGACCAGTAAATGCAAACCATTTTAAAGCACAACCAATAAGATCAGCCCTCATATGCGACGTAATAAAGATGATACCCCCTTGTCACAAGGAAGGAGCGGCTAATTATTTGCATACCTCAGTATCCACAGCCATTTAATACAACGTCAAAAACATATCACAGCTTTCAGCAAAAAAAAAAAGTTTCTGAAGACAAGAGTCTCATCCATCTACTTTCTTGCCCTCCGTTTTCTTCTCTAAAGGATGACCATTTTGTTTGTTTGAGATTTAGAAATACGCAGAAAGGGCTAGCACATAAATGAGCCATGTTTTCAAACGTGTCTTGATAACAGCACTGCTTCGACCTCGCAGTAAACTGTGCTTACCAACAGTATAATGCTTCTACCTTTGCTGTGAAGTGTAAAAACACTGATCTTCTGTAGGTGGCCTTACAGGGCGGCTTAAATTTCTACAGTCTTTCATCTGGTTAAATCTTTCTTTGTGCTCTGGGCTGCACTATGGATTACTGCTTTAATGCACTTTAAAGTCCATTTTGTCTACTGCCCCACCATGTTGCTTTTGAAGTCTTAAAGGGCAACTGAACTGAAGGCAAATTTATCATCAAAATTCTATTTCTCATTTTATTAAATGTAGGAATGCATTTCTGATAGCTATTTTGTCACTGCTAGAGCAAGTTATGAGTGTTTGAAATACGCTATGTAATATATCAGTCCATATGTCAAAGCGATGGCCGTAAACAAGATTCGTTGAGACCTGTGCGAGACATCGTAGGATGGAAGTAAAACGTACAGCGGAAATCAAAGTGACCGACATCTGCCCATGTTTTCAAAAGACGCGCGCGCCCTCCTTCAAATGCGGACGTAATCAAGCCAGAAGTTTTCCCTGTGTCCAAAATTGCTCCCTACTCACTATATAGTGGGGACGCTATTTTGTAGTGCTGTCCGAAACCTTAGTGAGGATTATGTGGGAAATGCGCTCAGTATAATATGTATTTATCGCAAAAATACATGCATGTATTTATTATTTTGAAAACCCACCAGCCGCCTGATCTGGCACATTTTAATTGTGCGACAGTAATGGCGTAAATACCAGCGCGACGGACTCGTCCTTATCCTGTCGACTTTCCAACTCTTCCCTACTCCACGTTGGTTCAAAGTCGCATGGAATAATCTCCATCACTGACGAAGCTGGCAAATCTCGAAATTAATCTAAATTGGAATGAGATGGCGATCTGGCCACTGTGTAACCAGTTTTCAAAATGGCAGTGCTGATGCTTCACGTTTGAAGTCTCGCACAAGTCTTGTGAAGATCGCATGGATAAGCAACACCTGCCATGGACCAAATGAACTACATTCAATGTGGCTAAAAACCGAAAAGGACGATAAGTGTACAACCCCGATTCCAAAAAAGTTGGGACAAAGTACAAATTGTAAATAAAAATGGAATGCAATAATTTACAAATCTCAAAAATTGATATTGTATTCACAATAGAACATAGACAACATATCAAAATGTCGAAAGTGAGACATTTTGAAATTTCATGCCAAATATTGGCTCATTTGAAATTTCATGACAGCAACACATCTCAAAAAAGTTGGGACAGGGGCAATAAGAGGCTGGAAAAGTTAAAGGTACAAAAAAGGAACAGCTGGAGGACCAAATTGCAACTCATTAGGTCAACTGGCAATAGGTCATTAACATGACTGGGTATAAAAAGAGCATCTTGGAGTGGCAGCGGCTCTCAGAAGTAAAGATGGGAAGAGGATCACCAATCCCCCTAATTCTGCGCCGACAAATAGTGGAGCAATATCAGAAAGGAGTTTGACAATGTAAAATTGCAAAGAGTTTGAACATATCATCATCTACAGTGCATAATATCATCAAAAGATTCAGAGAATCTGGAAGAATCTCTGTGCGTAAGGGTCAAGGCCGGAAAACCATACTGGGTGCCCGTGATCTTCGGGCCCTTAGACGGCACTGCATCACATACAGGCATGCTTCTGTATTGGAAATCACAAAATGGGCTCAGGAATATTTCCAGAGAACATTATCTGTGAACACAATTCACCGTGCCATCCGCCGTTGCCAGCTAAAACTCTATAGTTCAAAGAAGAAGCTGTATCTAAACATGATCCAGAAGCGCAGACGTCTTCTCTGGGCCAAGGCTCATTTAAAATGGACTGTGGCAAAGTGGAAAACTGTTCTGTGGTCAGACGAATCAAAATTTGAAGTTCTTTATGGAAATCAGGGACGCCGTGTCATTCGGACTAAAGAGGAGAAGGACGACCCAAGTTGTTATCAGCGCTCAGTTCAGAAGCCTGCATCTCTGATGGTATGGGGTTGCATTAGTGCGTGCGGCATGGGCAGCTTACACATCTGGAAAGACACCATCAATGCTGAAAGGTATATCCAGGTTCTAGAGCAACATACGCTCCCATCCAGACGACATCTCTTTCAGGGAAGACCTTGCATTTTCCAACATGACAATGCCAAACCACATACTGCATCAATTACAGCATCATGGCTGCGTAGAAGAAGGGTCCGGGTACTGAACTGGCCAGCCTGCAGTCCAGATCTTTCGCCCATAGAAAACATTTGGCGCATCATAAAACAGAAGATATGACAAAAAAGACCCAAGACAGTTGAGCAACTAGAATCCTACATTAGACAAGAATGGGTTAACATTCCTATCCCTAAACTTGAGCAACTTGTCTCCTCAGTCCCCAGACGTTTACAGACTGTTGTAAAGAGAAAAGGGGATGTCTCACAGTGGTAAACATGGCCTTGTCCCAACTTTTTTGAGATGTGTTGTTGTCATGAAATTTAAAATCACCTAATTTTTCTCTTTAAATGATACATTTTCTCAGTTTAAACATTTGATATGTCATCTATGTTCTATTCTGAATAAAATATGGAATTTTGAAACTTCCACATCATTGCATTCCGTTTTTATTTACAATTTGTACTTTGTCCCAACTTTTTTGGAATTGGGGTTGTAATATAATATAATATGCCAATATGAGTCACGATATAAGGTTAATAAAACCAAAAATGTAATTGAATAGCATGTTAAGAAATAAAGCAAGTTTAAAAATGACTTCAGTTCCCCTTTTAAGTTTCAGCATCAATAAGAATAAAATACATGAAGCTCATTAAATATTAGAATAAACTGTCCATGACAAATGTTCTTAGCTAATCTGGACATGTTGTAGCTATGTATTCAATCAAAAACGTTGACTGGTTTGAAACTGACAGCAACATGAGCAGTAATATGACTCTCTGAAATGGCAGAGAAGACTGTTGGAAGGATCATGTAATTACGTAAATTGGCAAAACAGCCAACAAGGTGGAAATTAGTAGGAATAGCCTGGATCAAACTGGCTAAAGCCAAGGAATAAGAGGAAGAGAATTTTGAGTGTAGGACTTATGGTTCTCAAGATATAGGCTGAAAAATAAACACTTGTGCTATTGTGCTAGGCTGATTGGGCTCATCTCACGTACCCAAGTCGTGGGAGTGAGTACTATCTACTGACCAAATTTGACATCTCTAAGGGCCTTCACACACTGGATATGGCAGGAAATTGTGATGCGAAAACGCTTGTGCAAAATTCACGCACAGAATATGCACCCCAAGTCCGATGCAATTTTTAAAATATTTCACATCCTATTTCATGCTGGTTTTGTACCGCGACTTTCAGTAGTATCCTGAGTGAATGAAGGAGTCCTATAGTAGCGATTAGGGTTGGGCGGTATCCAAATTTTGATACCTTTAAACTGTCTGTGTTTTCCCGGGGTATACGGTATTACCGAGAAAAAAATAATATTTTGTTTCGGCCTACTGTGTAACGTGCGCCTATACCGGCGGACCTTGTCCAGACCTGCGCCTATGCCTCAAATGTACTATTTAAAAGCAGCATAGCGAATTATGTGCATTGTGGTATGGATTAAGCAGCAAAGTGAATTTTATGCATTGATGAATGGATTAAGAGATATTTCAAAGCATCACGCAACTCTTCCTTCATCTTGAAAATAGCATTCAACTGTCGTTTACACGTCTGCGTTGAAACGCCATTTGCAGCACTATTTCACCTACTCCATCAAAAAAAGTACACGATGAGCAGGATCATACCCTTTCAAGCATGGGAAATAAAAAAAAGAAAAGAAAAAGAATCAACCAACACCCAAGTCCGTTTAGACTGCGCGATAAACCATATTCTTCAGCGCAAATGAGGCGAACCTAATTCAAATGCGTGATAGCTGCACAAGGCAAAATCATATGGGCCCACGTCATGCCATAGCGGGGAAATTAATAATCAAATGGCCTTACCTTGCTTAAAACGTTGCCTTGATCACATAACTCCTTACAATTATTCCACTTAAATCCATACGGTTTAACACACCCAACAAAGATAGCAAGCGCATTGCTAATTCCCACCAGAAACCTAACAGTTTACGCTACGATGTTTTCTTCCGTTTCTTCAGTAGATGACATTTCAAACGTTTATTACCCACATCCCAAATGTCATACGTTATATTATTTTACCTTGTTGTTACTCATGTAACCTACTCAAAACACAACTCATTGGAGAGATCTCATGGAAGTGGAGTACCCCAGGCTATGGTGTGCCTTAGGGGACATATTAGATTTTTTTCGATTTTGTGCAGTCATTTACATTATTGCTGGCTCTTCCTTTTCGTTTGGTTTGAAACCAAAATACTGCCACACTGCCGATGTTGTATTTTTTTTTGCCACTAACTCGTTATCTTGACTTGCCATCTTTCAACCGCGGTCTCAGTCTCTTGCGAAGCTTTCTGTCAGACTCCAAATGTCACGCAGGGTTGCCATGGTAACGACATAAACAACCCTGCACGCAATGAGAACTTCTTTAGGAAATTGATAGAATTAGTGAAAATACGATCACACAGTTATTCGGGATGATCTTCAATTTATTATTTTATATTATGACCTCATGTACTCCATATTTATTTAGATATTATATATTTTTTTAAAATGACAGTAATGAGACCGATACCGTTGGTACTTTTGGATACCTCGGGATACCTTCTTACCGTAATACCGCCCAACCCTAATAGCGATGAAGATAATTATAGATGTCCAATCAAGAAAAAGTTTTAGGTATAAATGACAACAGGGAGAGAGCTTTATAATCTCCTTAAAGAGTTGAAGCTGAGAGATGGGATGTTGCACGACAAAAAAAAGAAAGCGGCGCTCACTGTGTTGTGTGTTCACGGGTAAAATATACCCACTCAGCTCCCGGATGTGAGTGATGACAAGTGCTTAGAAGAGACTCGCTGCTACTTTCGAGGCTGTTTTGCTGGTTGTCACCAGGGGAAGCCAAGGTTAGAAAAGCAGCTTTGGAACCAAAAGGTTGCTGGTTTGATTCCCTGGACCAGCAGGAATGGCTGAAGTGCCCTTGAGCAAGGCACCTAAAACCCAACTGCTCTCCAGGCTGCTCTGGGTATGTTGAACATCACTCTGGATAAGAGCATCTGCTAAATGCCTGTAATGTAATGTAATGATGACTGTTCTGCACAATGTGATTGGTTTAAAAAAATATATTAAAAAAAAAATAAATAAAAATAATAATAATAATAATAATAATAATTATTATTATTCTATGCGTAAATTAATCTCTCAAAAAAAAGCGCCCAGTGTGTAAAAGCCTTAAAGTGCATATTCTGAACCAATTTCGTTTTTTTTTTTCATATGAAAAGTATGTCCCTTTACACACTCATCCAGAAGGGTAATTTTGCACAAGGCCATCTGTCTACAGCAGAAAAAAAAATAAAACGTGTCTGGAAAAATCCCAAGGGAGTCTGGAGCCAGATTCGTGACGTTATCTACGGAAGCGCCAGCAGGCTGCGAGAGCTTTGCACGGTTTCAGTGCACAGCCTGTGTAGACAAAGCGCTCCCATTTCTCTCTCACTGTCCGGTCTTTTGGGAAACGATGAGTACTAATCCCATCAAGATTAGTGTTGCTACACCCTCCTACGATACATCCATTAACCATTTTAATAATTACGCGATAATGTTGAAGAAATTTGCAGAAAACCACCAGGTCGTTTTCTCATAAACGAACCAGCGTTGACGTAGGATTCAGAAGGAGGCGTCCCGCACGCAACGTCATGAAAATCAGTGTTTCCCGGGAAATCCAAATGCCAAGTTTTTTCAGAGGTGGACCAATTCGCCTCAAATGGCTTGATTTCAACTGAATTTTTCTGGTATTGTGCAAGGTAAAAAAAAATTGCAAAGAATGCAGAATGTTACAGATATTTGACCAAAGTTTAATATAAAACAGGAGAACTACATTGATCTTGCTCCTGAATTTACCCGTGATATGCACTTTAAGACTTACGGTTTGGTCTGCGGAATTTGTTTCAGCAGTGAATCAGAATAAGAAAAATTCTAACGCCACAATAGAGATCCAACACTACACGCTTGGCCCCCTAATAATTTATTTAATAATAAAATATTCATATTTTATTCATATTTACAAAAATGTTTCTCACTTCAGGACAAGATCCTTCATCACCCAAAAAAAAAAAAATAATTGTGACAATTAACACAAATATTAATAGGATCCATTTCCACTTTCTGAAATGCTCCACAATCAGGTTTCTGGTTTTACTTGATAACTCATCTGTAAGCTCTGTTCTGCATTTTGAACACTTAGGAACCAAAAGTGCTCGAATTCAACTGCATGATATGGTCCATCTAGTCAAACCTGAGGTTAAAATGAGCTTTAATTCCCATCCTGATCTTTATAGTCATGGGAAAAATGATTTCAGGGTGGAATTCTCTTTCAAGAACATGACTGGGTTTGGGTTTCTCAGACTTTTTTGCCATTAATTTACACGGCAAGGAATTTGGTTTTCCATCCAGAGGCCCCCCCCCCCCAAAAAAAAAACCCAAACCTACAAGTGCCACAGGAGTGGTGTCTTCACACTGCAAGACAAAACTGACTCAGCAGCTGAAAATATCCCCAAAAGACTGAAACACGATCCTGAGGCTGAAAAAGATGATGACCAGAAACAGGAAATGGTACGAGGAGGACACGATGAGTGGATAAACACTAGCTTGTGGTCTTGATTCTTAGTTCCAAGCAGTGGTATTAGATGGTGAGAGCAGTGAGGGAAAGAGTCAGTCATCGCTGTTCAGTGAAGTCTCACTACATTTCTACTCACATGCGCACAATCATATATTCAGAGCGTACCGACTTCAACTCAACAGCCAGCTGCATCCGTGATACTACGCTGCATCACACAAACAGCTGGTTTTGAGGACTTCAAACTTCCCTTGCCATCTTAAAGACAGTGATTTGTGTAATGAAACATCAGCCACAACAGAGGAGTCTGAAAATGAGAGCACGGCTGATTATAAAGTTTAGCAACAGGAAAACAATGGTTTTAAAAACCAGGGTGTAGAAGAAAACCTGCAATGGGGTGAAACAGGGAACATCAGATGTGTTTGTGGTCATAGGGCATGTTTAGAAAGCAAACACTTCTGCTGAGGCCATTCAACCAAGTCCAAAAAGGGTTGTAATACAGTGACTGTTTTGTGACGATAAGAGAGTCACATCCTCCAACATGTACTCCAAGAACAAAGGTGCCCTTTCTACATTCAGAAAAGGGAAAATAAATATATACAAGTACTGAGCGAGGCCCTCTGGGCCGAGGTCAGTATTTAAGGCCGAGGTCACGGTATTTAACCATACAGACCGACCTTAATCTGGTAAATAATATATTTATTTTTTTTCTTTACCAAATTCTAACAGAAAACGAGAGCGCCCGAAAGGGAAAACCGAGCCGAGACGCCATTTCGAATCCTCATTCACAGCTTTAATGCAAATGGCTCCCTCCTCGGTATACAAGTGCACTTCCATGGCAGGAAAAAAAAAAAAACACTACATTTTGCCGCCTATGTAGTCCCCTATTTAGACAAATAGGAGTCATTCAGCCATGTTTTTGCTCGGCGTTAGCAAGTTACAGGTTTTTAGCTTTCTCCTGAAATGTTTTATTTCTTCTTCCTCAGGGTAGTAAAACTCGCTTTCGCTGTGAACGCTGTCATTATCGCTATCCATTATGTAAAATTAATGCTATTCTCCTGAGAAATGTTGGCAAAAATTTAAGATTTTTGATGATCTTATAAATAAATGTTATTAAAAAAAAAAAAAAGATAAATGTTGACAAAAAATGCTACTATGTTTGTTGTTGTGAACATGCGAGTTGCCAGAGGCCCGTAACCGGGGTTTGTATGAAAGGATATAGACCTGCTCGCCAGCCAATCAGAGCGCAGGATTTGATGGAAACCGGGCTGCGAAAATATATATGAGTGATTCCACGCTTATGGGTACTGAAATGGGGACATGAACTTATTTTTAAAAATTCACCTAAAACCATTTCTTTTTTTACCATCAGGTCACAAAACATGTAATCTTTAATGAATGATATGTTAAAAGATAACTTTAATTTTCTGAGATGTAATAGAAACATATTTATATGCCAAAGTCAGAACGTAACAGAAGTGTTGTGGACATATATATTCTCAATTTTAACAATGTAGAATTACTTTTTGAAACATAGGAAGGTGATGTTTTAGCAAATATAATTAATAAACATGTGTAGTAGAATAAACATATACATTCTTTCAATAAGATTAACATGGTATATAGCTAGATTGTAATTAATTTGTAACAGACGCGAGATGGACAATCGTAACAGAAGTAATGTAACAGACATCATTTTGGAACTCATAGGCTTGACTTTGGCATATAAATATGTTTTTATTACATCTCAGAAAATTAAAGTTATCTTTTAACATATCATTCATTAAAGATTACATGTTTTGTGACCTGATGGTAAAAAAAAAGAAATGGTTTTAGGTGAATTTTTAAAAATAAGTTCATGTCCCCATTTCAGTACCCATAAGCGTGGAATCACTCATATATATAAAAAAAAACCTGACAGTTTCTGGGGTAACATGTAACCAAGAGCCAACATCATCTTAAACAAACCACAAGCTGAAATATTAGAGTATTGTACGAGTTGTTTTCTACACAGCTGAGAGAACGAAGAGCGTTTCTAATATTTGTACCAACAGTCTCTGTGTTCAGCTGAATGAATTATACTGTTGATAAACTACATGTGGATCATTTCCTGCCTCACAGCTCCAGGCTCCTCGGTTCTCGTCTGTGCAGAGTTTCTGTACATGTTCTCCCAGTGCATTTGTAGGTTTCCTCTACGGGTTCAGTTTTCCTCACACCTCCCAAAACCATGGCAGTGTGTGTGTGTGTGTGTGTGTGCCTGTCTCCAGGTTGCATTCTCTCCTCTTACGTTCCTCAGGATAGCCTCCGGACGGCTCCGCCACAACTCTGAGCCGAATAAACCCTTTTACTGAAGATGGATGAATGAATGAACTGTAGAGTTGATGTGAGGAAACACTCATTGGAAAGAAAGCCAGCCTGTCTCGAGCTTTCATAAATATATTTACTGACTAAACCCTAAATTGTGATCAGTAATTAAATGTTCCATCTGATATACAAGCCAATGTAGAGCCGAAGCTCCGATGATAAATTAGGGAAGAAAAAAAAAAAAAAAAGTGTGGATACTCAACTGCCATAGCGACATCTATAATTACTGCATGGTGAAGTTGGAAGATTGCAGGAAAATGTTCAGGCTGTGTTTTCCGGCCCTATAAACGGCTCTGTTGGCAGCACTTGTGGTCTTTAGCTGTAGCAGAGAGAGGCTGACCCCTTACACCATCTGCCCTGGAGCCAGTGAGGTCATGATTGTTGCAGAGCCAGAGCATGGCAGAGAGGAGCGTGGGTTCATCACCCTGAGGAGCGCGAGGGGGAGGAGTCGGATGGAATTAAGGCACAGAGCAACACAGACACGGACCTATTTACAAAAGTTTAATCATTTAACTGCCTGGAGCACTTCGGTACTCTGTGAGGGGTTGAGCAGGACAATCATCTTCCTGAGTAAAGACAGAAGCTTATATATTGCTGTGTTCACATAGTGGTATAACTGTATCGATACAAAGTATACCGGTACAGTTTAGTGCATCTGTCCACACTAGCGAGAAATGTTTGCGGTTTTCTTTCACGGTAGTTGAAATGCGCGTGCGCGAAATGTTTCCGTGGTTACCGAGTAACTTCCTTCCGAGAATATGGCGGATGAAACAACGTGTGTGTGCTTTTTGTTGTCAATGTACAGTCTGTATTTCTGGTGGTCATTTATTCAGTCGAATCGTATAAAACGCACGAGGCAGTTGAGAAAGAAACAAAGAAAACGAATCTCCGTTCTTCACTATTTTATTCAGCGAAGACATCGATTGAGGTGTGTGACTTTGCGCATGCGCATTATATTTGTATCGATACAGAACCGCTTCATCTGTCCACACTACAGCGAAGCACTACAGTACCGATACTGTACCGGTACGAAACCCATACATTTGTGGGTTTCGTACCGATACAGTTATACCGCTACAGTACCGGTATAGTTGCTAGTGTGGACAGGTGTTGCGGTACGAAAGTAGTATCGTATCGGTACAAAATCCCTAGTGTGGACAGGGTATATGCTGGATAGTGCAAAGCAGTCACGCACGCAGTCATACACACACGCACACCCCAAAGAAGCACAGACAGATACAGACAGAGAAACACACAGAAACAGACATACATGGAGAAAGACAAACACACAGAGATAGAGATGGACAGAAAGACAGACACACACACAGGCAAAGATGGAGACACACAGAAGGAAAGACACCAAGACACACACACACACCCCAGAGACACAGACACACAGAGATGGACACACATAAAAATAGACAATGACAGTAACACAAACATGTAGAAACACACACACACACACACACGGGCAAAGATGGAGACACACAGAAGGAAAGACACAGACAGTAGCACAAACACACACACCCCAGAGAGACAGACATGCAGAAACAGAGACACATGGAGAGAGAGAGACACACACAGAGGCAAAGATGGAGAGACACAGAAGGAAAGACACCAACAGTAACTAACACACACACACAGGCAAAGATTGACACACACAGTAACACAAAACACACACCCCAGAGAGACACACACAGAGATGGACACACACAGGCAAAGACAGAGACACACAGAAGGAAAGACACAGACAGTAACACAAACATGCAGAAACACACACATGGAGAGAAAAACACACACACACAGGCAAAGATAGAGACACACAGAGATGGACACACACAGACAAAGATAGACACTGACAGTAACACAAACATGTAGAAACACACACACGGGACAAAGATAGAGACACACAGAAGGAAAGACACTAGCAGTAACACACAGACAAAGATAGACACACACAAAAGGAAAGACACTGACAGTAACACAAACACACAGAGATGGACACACACAGAGGCAAAGACAGAGACACACAGAAGGAAAGACACAGACAGGAACACAAACACCCCCCCCCAGAGACAGACATGCATGGAGAGAAACAGACACACAGATGGACAGACGGACACACAAGTGCGCGCACACACACACACACACAGAAGCAAAGATAGAGAGACACAGAAGGAAAGGCACCAACAGTAACAAACACACACACACACTACAGAGAGATATGCTATAATGCAGCGCTGATCAGTAATAGATTTTGCCCGTCACTGATAAGAGTGTCAGATTACTACACCAGCTATAAATGATCACATCAGTTAAAACCGCAATCTAATTTATAACATCAAATTTACCAAACGGGTCTGAGGTATTGAAACTTATCATCTGAGTCATTATAGTTCATTAGATGGCTTTAGATCAAGACGAGGACATTAACGGTAATAACAGTGAAGGGTAATGTGGAAACGTGGAGCTAAACACGCTCGGGGTGCGGCCGGTTTCACAATGAGCTTCAGGCTAATTGCCAAAGTTATGGAGCTTACATGGAGCGTTACTGCTCTGCTCCTACACCTGCTGCTGAACCACTGCACACTGTCACAAGCCATTTCCTCGACGCACACATCCTTTACATTACCACAACGTCTGGCATTTAATTATTTCATACGGACTTCTGAGGAGTTTAGCAATTCCAAGACTTATACATGATCTTCGCGTCGATGGAAATCTCTACACAGGAACTTGGGTGTTTTCCCAGAAACACCCAAGTTTACGTGATCACATCATCAATCTAAAACATGTAGAGACAGACACACTCACCAGCCACTATAACAGGAACACCTGTACATTCATGTAACAGAAGGACAATACATAAACATCAGTATTTTTATTGCGGTCCGGTTTCCATCAAATCCTGCGCTCTGATTGGCTGGTGAACGGGTCCATATTCTATGATACGGACCCCAGTTATGGGCCTCTGGCGACTCGCTCGTTCACAACAACAACAACAACAAACATAGTAGCATTTTTTGTCAACATTTATCTTTTTTTTTAAATAAGACTTATTTATAAGATTATCAAAAATCTTATAAATTTTTGCCAGCATTTCTCAACATAATAGCATTAATTTTACAGCATGGATAGCGATAACGACAGTGTTCACAGCGAAAGCGAGTTTTACTCCCCTGAGGAAGAAGAAATAAAAGAAAACATTTCAGGAGAAAGCTAAAAACCTCTAACTTGCTAACGGCGAGCAAAAACATGGCTGAATCCTGAATGACTCCTATTTGTATAAATAGGGGACTACATAGGCAGCAAAATGTAGGGTTTTTTTCCTGCCATGGAAGTGCACTTGTATACCGAGGAGGAAGCAATTTGCATTACAGCCGTGAATGAGGATTCAAAATGGCGGCTCGGCTCGGTTTTCCCTTTCGGGCGCTCTCGTTTTCTGTTAGAATTTGGTAAAGAAAAAAATTAATATATTATTTACCAGCTTAAGGTCGGTCCGTATGGTGAAATACCGTGACCTCGGCCTTAAATACAGACCTCGGCCCAGAGGGCCTCGCTCAGTACTTTCAAGACCTCGGTCACGGTATTTCACCATACGGACCTCCCAGCTGGTAAATAACATGCATGTATCAAGCACTTCATGTTCATATCAACAGAAAGTGTGAAAAGTGTGATCCCTGTGACTCTGATCATGGCATGGTTGTGGGTTTGCATATTTCAGGAAAACGCTCATCTCCTACAATCACAACAGTGCTTACACAGAACGGTGCGAAAAACAAAAAACATTCAGGTGCACATGTGGGCAGAAACGCTTTGTTAATGAGAAGAGAATGAGCAGACTGGTTTGAGTTGACAGGGAGGCTTAAATAAATCACTCATGTCAACCATGATAAGCAGAAAAGCATCTCAGAACATGTCAAACCTTGAGGCAGATGGACCACAACAGCAGAAGATGACCACATCAGGTTCAGCCAAGACCAGGAACCTGAGGCTAAAGTGGGACTCAAACCTGGACAACTGAGGACTCTGCTTCCAATCTTTAGCAGTTTATAACTGATGATTAGCAAACATTGGTATTTACAAGTCAAAATATTAATAGTGCTCATGTGGCTAATATTAATGTTAAATGACCCCATTGTGCTGTTGATTTATTTGACGGGGTGGCACGGGGGTGTAGCAGTTAGCACCATCACCTCACAGCAGGGGCGGAGCCAGGATTGGGGGCGTTTTTCTGAAAGTAGAGTGTGTAACTTGATCGTGACCAGGGGGAGGGGTGGTGGTGTTATAATTATACAAGATGTTATGACAAAGTTTAAATTTAGTTCCCTAGTCATGAAGCAGAACTTTACAAATCACTGTAATCATCAGTAAAATCTTCTACAAATTCCTGCAATAAAAGCAGAAACCTTAAATTATCATTTCTAGTGCACTTAAGACAAAAAACACAAAATACAAATTGCTGCAATCGAGTCGTATTACACAGAAAACATCTTTACTATATCCAACAAACATAAATGAGATTCAGCCGACTCTGAAGATTAATATTACGAAAAACAGTGGTGCTTGAAAGTTTGTGAACCCTTTAGAATGTTCTATATTTCTGCAAAAATATGACCTAAAACATCATCATATTTTCACACAAGTCCTAAAAGTAGATAAAGAGAACCCAGTTAAACAAATGAGACAAAAATATTATACTTGGTCATTTATTTATTGAGGAAAATGATCCAATATTACATATCTGTGAGTGGCAAAAGTATGTGAACCTCTAGGATTAGCAGTTAATTTGAAGGTGAAATTAGAGTCAGGTGATTTCAATTGATGGGATGACAATCAAGTGTGAGTGGGCACCCTGTTTTATTTAAAGAACAGGGATCTATCAAAGTCTGATCTTCACAACACATGTTTGTGGAAGTGTATAATAGTACGAACAAAGGAGATTTCTGAGGACCTCAGAAACAGCATTGTTGATGCTCATCAGGCTGGAAAAGGTTACAAAACAATCTCTAAAGAGTTTGGACTCCACCCATCCACAGTCAGACAGATTGTGTACAAATGCAGGAAATTTAAGACCATTGTTACCCTCCCCAGGAGTGGTCGACCAACAATGATCACTCCAAGAGCAAGGCGTGTAATAGTCGGCGAGGTCATAAAGGACCCCAGGGTAACTTCTAAGCAACTGAAGGCCTCTCTCACATTGGTTAATATTAATGTTCATGAGTCCACCATCAGGAGAACACTGAACAACAATGGTGTGCATGGCAGGCTTGCAAGGAGAAAGCCACTGCTCTCCAAAAAGAACATTGCTGCTCATCTGCAGTTTGCTAAATATCACGTGGACAAGCCAGACAGCTATTGGAAAAATGTTTTGTGAAGAATGAGACCAAAATAGAACATTTTGGTTGAAATGAGAAGCCTCATGTTTGGAGAAAGGAAAACACTGCATTCCAGCATAAGAACCATATCCCATCTGTGAAACATGGTGGTGGTAGTATCATGGTTTGGGCCTGTTTTGCTGCATCTGGACCAGGACGGTTTGCCATCATTGATGGAACAATGAATTCTGAATTATATCAGCGAATTCTAAAGGAAAATGTCAGGACATCTGTCCATGAACTGAATCTCAAGAGAAGGTGGGTCATGCAGCAAGACAACGAGCCTAAGCACACAAGTCGTTCTACCAAAGAATGGTTAAAGAAGAATGAAGTTAATGTTTTGGAATGGCCCAGTCAAAGTCCTGACCTTAATCCAATCGAAATGTTGTGGAAGGACCTGAAGCGAGCAGTTCATGTGAGGAAACCCACCAACATCCCAGAGTTGAAGCTGTTCTGTACGGAGGAACGGGCTAAAATTCCTCCAAGCCGGTGTGCAGGACTGATCAACAGTTACCGGAAACATTTAGTTGCAGTTATTGGTGCACAAGGGGGTCACACCAGATACTGAAAGCAAAGGTTCACATACTTTTGCCACTCACAGATATGTAATATTGGATCATTTTCCTCAATGAATAAATGACGAAGTATAATATTTTTGTCTCATTTGTTTAACTGGGTTCTCTTTATCTACTTTTAGGACTTGTGTGAAAATCTGATGATGTTTTAGGTCATATTTATGCAGAAAGATAGAAAATTCTAAAGGGTTCACAAACTTTCAAGCACCACTGTATACACACAACTGAAAATAATAGATACTTTTAACAAGTTTTGATTTTACGAAATATACATAATGCAAATGTTACATCACAAAATGTTAGGAATCATTTTGATTCTGTTAAAAAGTGCAATAAAGAGTTAAAAATAAGTGAAATTAAGCTACGAATGAAAGGAAATTTCCCTGTAGTTACTTGAAATGTAAATACTGTAAACAATGCAAAAAATTCAATAATAATGGTAGTATGAAAGTGCTATTTAAGATAACGCAAGTCTTGGCGAAACAGAAACCAACCGGAACCGCAAGAGTGAAAGTGACTATCATGTCGTTACCATGGGAACAGTCTTTTATAAATGTGGAAATGGGCTCTTGGCACGCTGAGTCCGGTGTGACTGAGGAAGGTGACAAGTTTTGCTTTTCATCTAATTTAGGTCATTTAAAAACTATAATATTTGGCAGTGGGCACATAGGAAAGTGTAAAGTCTGTCAATATGTTTGTCATGCTTGTATGATAAACTCGAAGATATTTATATAAATGCATGACCTACTCATAGGCGGCACGATGGTGTAGTGGTTAGCGCTGTCGCCTCACAGCAAGGTCATGGGTTCGAGCCCAGCAGCCGGCAAGGGCCTTTCTGTGTGGAGTTTGCATGTTCTCCCTGTGTCCGCGTGGGTTTCCTCCGGGTGCTCCGGTTTCCCCCACAGTCCAAAGACATGCAGGTTAGGTTAACTGGTGGCTCTAAATTGACCGTAGGTGTGAATGGTTGTCTGTGTCCATGTTATCAGCCCTGCGACTTGTCCAGGGTGTACCCCGCCTCTTGCCCATAGTCAGCTGGGATAGGCTCCAGCTGGCCTGCGACCCTGTAGGACAGGATAAGCGGCTACAGATAATTGATGGATGGACCTACTCATTCTAAACCTGTTGAGCTTCACCGGCAAAGCTCTCAAAACTCATAGTATTTTGCTTCCATTCAAGCCTTGTTTTGAAGTCTGACCAATAAGAACGCTACATTTTTAGCGGTAAATTTGATTTTCTCAATTTAACTTCCATATATGGAAAGCACCGGGCTCGCCCAAGGAAACTGCTGACCGTCGACAAAAATGTCCACAGAAATGCACAAAATTACTTCACAAAACACCAAACTTTCAATTAGCACCGGTTAGTCTAAAATTTATAGGCTGTGTTTTTTTGAGAATTGGCCGTGGAAAACACGGCTGCACGGCTCGCTAGCTAAGCCTATGCTTCACAGCAAGAAGGTTCCTGGGTTCAAACTTTGTGGGCAACTGGAGCCTTTCTGTCCAGAATTTAGATGTTCTCTTCAAGCCTGTGTGACTTTCCTCCCACGGTCCAAAGACGTGGATCTGGTCAACCGGCTACTCCAAACTGCCCATAGGTGTAGAATGAGAGTGTGAATGGTTGTTCGTCTCAGCCCATGTTTACATTAGACCGTATCAGCGGATCATCAGAGTAACGTTTTTAAAACGATTAGTGTGCACACAGCAACACCAATACACGATTTGCGTGCACACAGCAACACCAATACACGGATACGCTCGGCTCCGCAGGCATCCTGCGCTCCAAATCACTCCGCCCTGAACAGCGAGTGCCCTCTGGAGGGTGCGCACTCCGGCCCTGCGCAGCTCACAGAGCGCGCGAGTGAAGTGCACAAGCTGTGATTCGGGACTGAGCCTCTGTGTGTGTGATCCCAGTGCATATCACTTACCACTTGCAAGTGGAAGGATGGCAAGCCTAAAGACAATCATAACTACACAATGGGCAGTATTTGCATCAGTATTTGCAGTATTTTTATACTTTTATACTCTTTAATGAAAGGTGATACAAGGCGGAAGTCCGCGCCGTTTTTCAGCAGTCGCGTCACATGACCAACGCCAGCGAATCAGGAAGGTGGATGTCACAGTGACGTTGTCCAATGACGACGCCAGCTAGAGCTCAGCACAGCGTATCCGCGTATCTCAATGTTTACACAGCACCGGAGCTGACACGATCTGGATTGAATACGTGGACGCTGGCGGATTCCCGTTTCCCGGCGTTTCCAGGCGGTTTAATGTAAACGGACAGTGCATCCGCGAAGAAAACGAGACAGATACGGTCTAATGTAAACTTGGCCTCAGTATTAGCCCTGCCATAAATTAACGACCTGTCTAGGATGTACAGTACTCCGCCCCTCACCCGACGTCAGCTGGGAACGTCTCCTGCTTCCCTGCGACTCTGACGGAAAAGTGATAAAGATAATGGATGGATGGAGGTTGAGCAAAAAGTGGTTTGATAAACTGAAAGAGTTTAATCACTGTGCAAAGTCATACATTCCACACTGCTTACACTACTGTGTACAAAAGGCCACATAAAGCAATGTCAGGTGCTTTTATGCCTTGATTACAGAACATTTCACTTACAGTCACAGCCACATGCGCCGTATCAGAACGGGGGGAAAAAAAAAAGGCGCAATGACTCACTGCCTTAAATTTGCTTGCTTTAGCAAAGATAATGTGAATGCTGGCATATTTCAAACTATGTTCGTGTTACACGCACTGGAGCAAGTGGCACACAAAACTGATTGGTTCGTGTCTCTTTAAAGGAGATCTGAACTACTTTCACATGTGCTCCAAGATTGGATACATACAGTGGTATGCAAAAGTTTGTGCACCCCTGGTCAAAATTGCTGTTACTGTGAACAGTTAAGCAAGATGAAGACGAAATGATCTCCAAAAGTTAAAGATGACTCATTCCCTTTATATTTTAAGCAAAACAATTTTTATTTTCATCTTTTACATTTTCAAAATGACAAAAAAGGAAAAGGGCCCAAAGCAAAAGTTTGGGCACCCTGCATGGTTAGTACCTAGTAACACCCCCTTTGGCAAGTATCACAGCTTATAAACACTTTTTGTAGCCAGCTAATAATCGTTCAGTTCTTACCTGGGGGATTTTCACACATTCGTCCTTGCAAAAGGCTTCCTCTAGAAGTTTTTTGGGCTGTCTTGCATGTACTGCTCTTTTGAGATCTATCCACAGATTTTCAATGATGTTGAGGTCAGGGGACTGTGAGGGCCAGGGCAAAACCTTCAGCTTGGGCCTCTTGAGGTATTCCATTGTAGATTTTGAGGTGTGTTTTGGATCATCGTCTTATTGTAGGACCCGTCCTCTTTTTAACTTCAACTTTTTTACAGATGGTGTGATGTTTGCTTCCAGAATTTGCTGGTATTTATTCGAAACCATGCTTCCCTCGACCAATGAAATGTGCCCTGTGTCACTGGCTGCAACACAACAAAGTATGATCGATCCACACCCATGCTTCAGAGTTGGAGAGGTGTTCTTTTCCTGGAATTTGGCACCCTTTTTTCTCCAAACATACCTTTGCACATTGTGGCCAAAAAGTTCTATTTTGATTTCATCAGTCCACAGGACTTGTTTCCAAAATGCATCAGGCTTATTTAGATGCTCATTTGCGAACTTCAGACGCTGATTTTGTGGCTAGGACGCAGGACCGGTTTTCTTCTGATGACTCTCCCATGAAGGTCATATATGTTCAGGCGTCGCTGCATAGTAGAACAGTGCACCACCACTCCAGGGTCTGCGAAATCTTTCTGAAGGTCTTTTGCAGTCAAACAGGGGTTTTTATTTGCTTTTCTAGCAATCCAACGAGCAGTTCTTTCAGAAAGTTTTCTTCATCTTCCAGACCTCACCTTGATCTCCACTGTTTCTGTTAACTGCCATTTCTTAATAACATTACAATCTGAGGAAACAGCTACCTGAAAACACTTTGCTATGTTCTTGTAGCCTTCTCCTGCTTTGTGAGCATCAATTATTTTTATTATTCAGAATGCGAGGGAGTTGCTTAGAGGAGCCCATGGCTGTTGATTTTAGGGACAAGTTTGAGGAGTCAGAGAATTTATACAGCTTTGAAATCTGCATCATCTGACCTTTCCTAATGAAGAATTTGAACAAGCCACAGCTCAATAAGCTAATTAAGGTTTGGAACCTTGGTAAAAGTTAGCTGAGAACTCAAATGTATTGGGGTGCCCAAACTTTCGCATGGTGTTCCTTTTCTTTTTTCACTCTCCGATTGTACAAAACAAAAATAATACACAAATCTTGCAGAAAACGCTGAAAAGAAACGTATCGTCTTTACCTTTATGCCTTTTGGTGATCAGTTCATCTTCTGCTCACTTAACTATTATATCAGGGCTTTGAACCGGTTCAAGGAACGAAAACCGGGAACTTTTTCTGAGCAATTCCAGCGTTATGGACGTGACACTTGAACTCAAAATGGCAACAAATGACCCAGTGCATGTTTTATTGTCTCCCAGTATTTAAACAGGTGTTGCATATTTTAAGGCTGTACCATACTGGAGAAGTGATAGAACAAGAACAATTCCCATAGTACATCTAGGGCATGCCAGAAAATGCCAATAAAAGATGCGTTATGGATGTGACAGAAAAAGTATCACTTTTCTTGGGTGACTGTACATTTTTATCAAACTCTGTGAAATCGTAAACCTAATGTCGAAATGGAGATATCCGTTTGATAGAGGGGTCCAAGGTGAATATTAAAAAATCTTTGTTTAAAATATTTTGTATTTCATGCAGAGTTTCGGAAGGAAAAGTCAGCGTTATGGATGTGATGAAATTCCGTTATGGATGTGACGCGTCTGAAATAGACATGGCATATGTTTAGAAAATCAGCAATTTAACCACCATAACCCTTTGAAAAACTCTCTAAATATCAGCTAAAACTATCAAAGTTCTTAAATAATATTTAGGATGGCTATTGTTTTGCTGTTTTGTGGATTTTAGCATACATTTCTGTGGCTTGTGGCAATAATATAGAATTGTACATGATCAAAGTTGATTTTAGCTTGGGGTTTACATTATAAGAAAGAAAGACTGACAGTGACATATTAGGTTGGTTACAAATTGGTTCAGCTTATTCACATCTGTAAAATACAGGCCTAGGTGATATCTCTGGGAGTGGTTTTGATGTATTACATGTTGCTTTATTTTTGCATGGTGAGGTTGACATTTACATGGAATTGCCCTTCTATTTCACATGAAACAGAAACAAAATCAGAAACTTTATTATATTTTATGCTCCGGAACAGAAACGCTTATTAAAAATAATGGCAACCGGTTAATACCGGTTTTTATTTCGGTCCTCAAAGTTTCCGTAGCCTACAAATAAAAAAGTCATTCTTCTCCTGCGCAAGTTTCTATGACCCACTGGGGTTCACTTCCTGTGTGACGTTCGCTGACTGAATGGAGAGAGCGGGAGGGTGGACTACTATCACGTCCCCACATCTTAAATAAGAGGTAAATATTGCAGTCTATCGTTATTCAAAAACGTCAATTTCAAACACGATATCAATATATTTGTCCACGTTAATGAGAGGCTCGCGAACATTAAATGACGTTAACCTCTGTTAGCCTATCAATGCATAGGGCCTGACTAGCCTTTGGTAACACACTAAACGAATTCTCTTTCATTTTTGGCACTTTTTCTGTTTGTGTAGATGGGAAGACATACTGAGAATCCAAATCGCCAACATTTGAAATAATAATTGTTTTGAATTATTTCTTGTCTTATTTAATGAAGGTTGTAATAGAATTAGCCTACATTTGGCTTAAGCTGGATGAGACAGAGACATAATTTTATAGCCATTTGTTAAACAGCTGACAGGGAACGTAATTAACCGTTCCGGGAACGAAATTTTTTTTGTTCTAACCGGTTCGGGAACGTCTATTTAATGGTGGAACCCAAAACTGGAAACGTTAAAATTCCATTTCTGTTCGGAACGAACCAATAGGAAACTGTGGGTGGTAGAAAAAGGGCAACTGGACTTGCTTGAAGATTCTTGAAAACGTTTCGCCTCTCGTCCAAAAGGCTTCCTCAGTTCTGTCTGACTAATAGGGAGTATCAGATATTTATCCTCTCCTGGCTCAGAATCAGAATCAGAATTCTGATGACCAGCTCATCTAAGGTGTCACTGAGGCATCATGTTGGTGTGGGTCGCTGGAGGCTGGGTGTGAATGGCGAGTCATTAGGGTGATCAAAGGATTGCCCGTTAGGGTGATCAATGGCAATCTGACTCTCTCTGTCCTCCTGTGAGTCCCCGAAAACAGCTGGGTCCTGGCGTACACCCAGCCGTCTGGGAAGAGTGTCCAAGACCACCTTGTAGATGGTTGACAAATGATGTCTTAGACCCCCACCTCTGTTCAGTGATGGCCGTTCCAGGTTTACAAAAATGGCTTCTTTGACTCCTCGCTCATACCAACGATCCTCTCTGGCTAAAATGCGTACGTCACAATCCCGAAATGAGTGTCCTTCATTGTTAAGATGAATGTAGACAGCCGAGTCCTGGCCTGAGGAGCTGGCTCTCCTGTGTTGGGCCAAGCGCCTGTATAGCGGTTGCTTCGTCTCCCCAATATACGAATTTGTGCAATTCTCACTGCACTGAATTGCATACACTACGTTGTCCTGTTTGTGTCTGGGTATTCTGTCCTTAGGGTGGACCAGTTTCTGCTTCAGGGTGTTATTGGGTCTGAAATGTACTGGAATGTTGTGTTTGTAGAAGATCCTCCTGAGTTTCTCAGATAGACCAGAAATGTAGGGAATGACAATGTTCTTGCGTTTGTTCCTGTTATCATCCTTGTCAGTTATGTTCCTTTTTATGCTCTTTAGGAAAGCCCAGTTGGGATAACCGCAATTCTGAAGTGCTTTCTTGATATGGTTCTGCTCCTTCTCTTTTCCCTCTAATGTTGTAGGAATGTTCTGAGCCCTGTGTTGCAAGGTCCTAATGACCCCCAATTTATGTTCCAGTGGGTGGTGAGAGTCGAAAAGTAGGTACTGGTCTGTGTGTGTGGGTTTCCGGTAGACCTCGATACTAAGGCTTCTGTCTTGTCTAATGTGTACATCACAATCCAAGAAGGCTAGATTATTCCCACTGACATCCTCCCGAGTGAAGTTGATGTTGCTATCCACTGCATTGATGTGTTTCGAGAAAGCTTCCACCTCCTGGATTTTGATTTTAACCCAAGTATCATCCACGTATCTAAACCAATGGCTGGGAGCAACTCCTGCAAAAGTGGTCAAAGCTATATGTTCCACTTCCTCCATGTATAAATTAGCCACAATAGGGGACACTGGTGATCCCATGGCGCATCCATGCTTCTGTCTGTAGAAACTTTCATTAAACTGGAAATAAGTGGTAGTCAGGCAGAGGTCAAGCAGGGTGCAAATCTGATCCGTGGTGAGTTTCGTTCTATCCAGTAAGGAGCTATCCTGAAGGAGTCGTTTTCTTACAGATTCGACTGCTTCTGTGGTGGGAATGCAGGTGAACAGAGAAGTGACATCGTAGGAAACCATGGTTTCATCTGAATCTAGTTTGAGGTCTGCAACTTTAGAAGCAAAATCTTGGGAATTTTTGACATGATATGGTGTATTCCCAACCAGAGGAGCCAAGATTGTGGCTAGGTGTTTAGCAATGTTATATGTGACCGAGTTTATACTGCTGATAATAGGTCTGAGAGGAGCTCCTTCTTTGTGAATCTTGGGGAGTCCGTATATGAGAGGCACGGCTTCCCCAGGGTACAATCTGTAGTAAAGAGCTCGGTTGATGGCTTGGTCCTTTTCTAGTTGTTGCAAGCAGCTAACAACTTTCTTTTTGTAACCACTTGTGGGGTCCCTCCTCAATGTTTCATAAGTGGTTGTATCACTGAGGAGACTGGTCATCCTGGAGTGGTAGTCCGTTGTGTTTAGCACCACTGTGCATCTCCCTTTGTCAGCAGGAAGGATGGTGATGTTCCGGTCTCTTTGAAGCACTGTAAGAGCCCTCCTTTAGGAAAAAACCAATAGGAAAAAAATTCTGGGTTCAAAGCCCTGAGATATATATATATATATATATATATATATATATATATATATATATATATATATATATATATATATATATGCGCATCAGATTTCAATTTTCATTCCTCTCCCACAAACACACACTGTTTAAAAAAAAAAAAAGATTCACATGACAATACTGTGATCACCTTGCACCTTTTGAACTTTCCTTCATCTGACTGATAGCTTCTGAAAGTCGGTAAAACCATGAGCAGCTCATTCAACTTCCTGTCCTCATTCCTTCAAGTGACTCAAGTGATTAAAGCTAAGCCAAATGATACGCTCCTCATGGGTGAGGGTCAGACACCCTCTATTAAAGCACACTGAAAGCCAAATTCCACTCTTCATCTCCAGCACTGAGCCACCTCATTTCCTCCAACTCCTGTATCTCGTTCTGAAAATATGCGCAACACGCGACTCATCCCTCTCTCTCCTGCTTCTCCTCAGGGAATTTCCAAGTGACTCTTCTGACTAATATGTGCTATTTAAACAGGGATTCATGATGAGATACATGTTTGGCTTTACTTACAGCGAAGACTGAAAATGCATGATGGAAATATTAGTCAAACATAATAAGTGAGTAACCGAACGCCCCACGGTGCTCGCAGCATCCTGCTCATACGACTTTGAGCTCAAGTCATGGGCTGCCTTTATAGATCCTGCCCTGTGAGGAGAAAGAAATGGAGGGGCTCCAAACATGCGCAATCAATTAGAGCTCTGGCATGCAGGCTGAGGCAGGGACAGGCTTCCTTCCTGCATCACAGCTCACTGGAGACAAGGCCATGAGGAGGGAGAGGATGAAACTCAAATCAGATTTCTCAAGCAAACATTTCCCCTGACAGATGCCAAAGTGCAAACTGAACTTAATCTTATTAGAAAATTATATGCACCAAAAAAAAAAGAAAAAAAAAGGGAGCACGGTGGTGGAGTGGTTAGCAATGTCACCTCACAGCAAGAAGGTTCTGGGTTCGAACCCTGCGGCCAACCAGGGACTTTCTGTGTGGAGTTTGCATGTTCTCTTGATGCTCCAGTTTGGTCCCACAGTCCAAAGACATCCAGATTAGGTTAACTGCCTGTAGGTGTGAATGTTTGTCTCCTTACTCATCCCGCAATATTCTGGTGGCCTGTCTATGGTGTATCCCACCTCTCACCTGAAATCAGCTGGGATTGGCTCCAGCTTCCCCTGTGACCCTGACGGATAAGCGGTATAGATGAATGGATGGATGAGTACGTAAAAATAAATCAAACATGCATACACACTTTTTTTTTCTATCCAGGTTCGTCAGGAAGGTAGCTAGCTAGCTAGCTAGCAGATAACCGTATGAATGGTAATTACACTACGTTATAATAGAAAAACTACAACATAACATACATGTTATTTACCAGCTGGGAGGTACCGTGACCGAGGTATTCAAGGCCGAGGTCACGGTATTTCACCATACAGACCGACCTTAAGCTGGTAAATAATATATTTATTTTTTCTCTACCAAATTCTAACAGAAAACGAGAGCGCCCGAAAGGGAAACCATATTTAGAACAAACCTGCTACTCAGCTTTCTCCTGAAATGTTTCATTTTATTTTGTCTTCCTCAGGGTAGTAAAACTCGCTTTCGCTGTGAACACTGTCGTTATCACTATCCATGCTGTAAAATTAATGCTATTATACTGAGAAATGCGAAAATAAATATTGACAAAAAATTGCTACTATGTTTGTTGTTGTTGTGAACGAGCGAGTCGCCAACAGGTCCGTAACCAGGGTCAGGATCGTAGGATTCCGGACCGCTTGCGAGCCAATCAGAGTGCACGATTTGATGGAAACTGGACTGTGAAAAAAAAAATTATTATATCGGCTATCACCTCATGTACGACTCGATTTTGTGGAATAACTTAAATACACACACGTATATGAAAGAGAGCGCACACGCGCGAGAGAGAGCACAAGAGCCAAAAAGGATCACTGGCTTTCTTGGCTTAGCCGTCGTGAAAATCTGTTTATTGCAAATTTTATTCCAGACAGAATGGACACTTAATCACATCATTTGTACAAATGCCTCTGCATCAGGACATTAAGAAGTAATAAAGAACAAGTTTAGCTTTAATTGCTGCTCTGAAAGAGATGTTGTACGGCACAGTAGCAAATCACTGAAGCAGCACTGATGATCAGCTTCCCTGGCGAAACCCAGCCGAGTGTGTGTGAGACTCGGTCACAGAGCGAGATCTACTTTTTGGCTGGAGCTGAGGATTCAAAAAAGAAAATAAAACGAACACGGTTTTGGTCTTGCGTGGAGACAGTTGGTCATTATCACCTGTCAAATAAAATTCGCTCCATTTGCTGAGAGGATTTTACAAGAAACAAAGCTTCTATTGACTTTTGCCATTATACTGCTACGGGCGACCTGCAGATGAGGACTTTACTGTTTCCTTCATACAATCATCCACTAAAAACTGTCTACCAAGTGGCTACTGAGTGGTGCAACAGAAAAAAAAAACCAAAAAAACATTTTATTGTTAAGAGTTTGAATCCCAGACATTTGTGACCAGGAGTCCTGGAGAGCAAAATGGGACGAGCAGGACAGAACGAACGAACAAACACACACCGCACGAGATATAGTAGGTATCTGTGAGTTCATGTATGCAGAAGAGGACAGACAGCACTTTACACTGCCCTGTGATGGAGCAGCAGTTTGAAAAGATGCATCTGGCTTGCTTCACACGCGTTATTATTCACTCTCCCTGGTTGGAAGCTGTTGCATGATGGGGTAGAGCTGGATGGTGGGTTGGAGTTGATAAAAGACCAAACTGCACAGACAATATTTTGGTCATACTCACAGCTTATGCCTCGGTCACAACCGGCCGTACGTGCTCCTACGGCCAGGCTACGTGCAAAAAACGCAAGAAACGCACGGAGGGCACGCCTGTGACGTGCTGATTTTCGAGCCGTAGACTGGCCACAGAGGTTCTTTGTCATGTCAAACAAACTCTATGGGCGCTTACGTTTTTTTCAGGTTGCAAGACAAACTTACAGCCAACGTGCGTCTTTCTCCACAAAAAAAAAAAAAAACGCAGCGATTTGGGAAATGCCAAAAATCGCACGGCCAAAAAATTGTACGTCCGGTTGTGACCTAGGCTTTAAATACCTCAACGACTGCCGTCTGGCAAGGCACGCTGCAATACAGATGCGAGTGGAGAGTCTCGTGGTTACCAGAGGACTAGCCCCCCACTGTAACCCTAGCTATGTAATAGGCGAGAGGCCGAGGGCTACGGAAACGGAGATCGGCGCCGCCCTATGCGCCACATGGCGTGGGAAGGACTTTGATTGTATTTAGTTGTGAGGTGATACACCGCTGTAAAAGTGGAATTAAAAGCTCATTGGCATGTTATAACCGGCACCAGTTAATAAACACTCCATTTAAACCTGACTAATGGAAAGTGGCTTTGCTCACAGTGAGCTTATTTCATCAAAATAAATAACGAATGAATAAACAGCATGTGCAGCATTTTCACCTCTGCCAACTTTGGAAGAGGTGAGGTTTTCCCCTCCATTTGTTTGTTTGTCTGTTCCCAACGTAACTCAAAAAGCGCTGAACAGATTTTGATTAATGTGGTGTAGTGGTTAGTACTGCTCTCTCACAGCAAGAAGGTCCTGGGTTCGAGCCCAGAAAGCCCCTCGTCAGCCACTGTGTGGAGTTTGCATGATTTCCCCGTGTCTGTGTGGGTTTCCTCCGGGTGCTCCGGTTTCCCCCGCAGTCCAAAGACATGCAGGTTAGGCTAATTGGTGGCTCTAAAAACTGAACGTGTGTGAGAATGGTTCTTTGTCTCTATCAGTACGTTTACATGCACATCCAAATCGAGCTACTGTCAGTAATCGAGCTAAGGGTCCCAGCAGGGGTGCCAGAGAAATCCAATCCTACATGCACACAAGGAAATCGAGCTATTGTGTGAGGTACATTGTGCACCCGAGCCACAGGTGGCGCTATACGCACCATCGTGTTGGTACACTTCTGGTTGTCATCATGAAGAAGAGCTATTCAAGAGTATAAACAAAGTTATCAGTTCCGTGTTCACAAGAAGAACGACGACGAGGACAGCAACATCGAGAGAGAGAAGATGGACAACAATGAAGCAGCTTGGCACTTGCTGAACATTCTGTACACCATCGTGTTGTCATGCCGACCGAGGCTGTTGTGTTTCCCGCTTGTGGTCTCATCACTCGTCACTTCCGGAAGGGGCAGTGCTGAAGTAAGTAGCTCGACAGGGTTTACATGCACCAAGTAGCTCGGCTACAATCGCATAATCTAGGTCGCGTAGCTCGATTACGAGAAATCCAGTTCGGTTCGATTTCAGCCGAGCTAAGGTGTTTCCATGGCATTTAGAACTTCGATTTCAGTCAAGCTACGGCAGAAATTCGATTTTCTCTATGTGCATGTAAACACACTGTATGTGTCAGCCCTGTGATGGCCTGGCGACTTGTCCAGGCTGTACCCCGCCTCTCGCCCATACTCAGCTGGGATAGGCTCCAGCTGGCCTGCGACCCTGTACAGGATAAGCGGCTACAGATAACGGATGGATTTTGATTACATTTTGAAGAAACAGGGGCCATGGAGCAACTGTTCCGATTTTGATGCAAAGTCGGATATGTACAGTATGTGGATCCAGAATTTTTTGTGTATAATTTTAACACGTGGCTTGGTGGAGGAAGGCATGCTACAGAGTGCCCTTGTAGTTGCTTATGTATTATGTAAGGAGGCGGCACGGCGGTGTAGTGGTTAGCACTGTCGCCTCACAGCAAGATGGTTCCGGGTTCGAGCCCAGCGGCCGGCGAGGGCCTTTCTGTGTGGAGTTTGCATGTTCTCCCCGTGTCCGTGTGGGTTTCCTCCGGGTGCTCCGGTTTCCCCCACAGTCCAAAGACATACAGTTAGGTTAACTAGCTATGTACTCCAAAAATTGTCCATAGCTGTGAGTGTGTGAATGATTGAGAGGAGAAAACCTCTATCATAATCCAGTAGTAAGCAACGGGACACGACTACTGTAATTCTTACCGAGAGACTTGGATGGGTGAAGCAGTCAGAGCGGCCACGTCACTGCAGTGATATGATAGACAGACAGACAGACAGATAGATAGATAGATAGAGCTAGGAATGAAGACAAATACACTGGTTGCCTTTCTTTCACTACCGCTGTAGAAACACGATTTAAAAATCCCTGCTGTTTTCTCTGGCTTTTTATTTTACCACCACCACCAGACTTCTAAAACTGTATATTATTCAATGATCTCTTACTAGTCTAGGCTTGATTAGTGTATTTGTGTAATGAGCAGAAAGATGTTCTTTGACATGTGGGAATGAAATAAGCTCTATCCAGTGCAACTTGATGTAGGGCAACACGGTGGTGTAGTGGTTAGCGCTGTCGCCTCACAGCAAGAAGGTTCTGGGTTCGAAGCCGGTGAGGGCCTTTCTGTGTGGAGTTTGCATGTTCTCCCCGTGTCTGCGTGGGTTTCCCCCAAAGACATGCGGTTAGGTTAATATGGGACGGCCTTGGGCGGAGGTGCCCTTGAGCGAGGTACCTAACTCCCAACTGCTCCCCGGGCGCTGTTAGCATGGCTGCCCACTGCTCTGGGTATGCGTGTGTGCTTATTGCTCACGTGTGTGCGTGCACGGCTTCAGATGGGTTAAATGCAGAGAGGAATTTCACAAGTGTGTGATGAATAAAGTTGTGCTTTCTTTCTTGATGTCACGGTATGCCACTCACTCTAAATCCAACGTGTAACACGTAAAATGTGTTAGTAATGAAACATTCATTTTGTTCCAAAGTTGAAAGAAGAGGTATGACATTAAAATCATGTTTGTGTTACATTTTTCATTAAAAAAAAAAAAATCACTGGAATTGCTCTTTCAATGGGAATATGTATTACCCCAGTGTGTGTGGGTGGGGGTGGGGGGGGGGGGAGCTCTGCTATGTGCTTTGCTCATTCCTGCCTGCATTTATTCCATTAAGCTCTAAACTGTGTCTTGGCATTTATACTTTTTGTTCCATGACTAATGTGTGATCTAGCTGCACTAATACTCAAACAGTGACATAAGAGCAATGTGAAAATTGCTGTGCTCATTTCTCACTCAGGTCGCAATTGAACCTCAGCAGGCCGTGCCATCATATACACGAGTGGGCTTCTTTTTTTTTTCTTCTTAAATCATTAGGGAGGCCAAGGATTTGGACGATGCTGCTGCTTTAAGGCCAATTTATGCTGACAACGCAGTCCTCGCAGACGGTGTCGCAGACGGCGTCTGCGTAGCCCCCCCACCTTCGCAGACGCTCTGCGCGCACCTCCCAAAAATTGTGACCACCGCAGAAGCCTCGCAGACAGCGTCGCAGACAAGAGGGCTCTGATTGGTCCACTCTACATCCGCTGTACACGCACTTCTGCTTCCCTACTTTCCCGGTTTGGTTTGTTTTCACGACTGCCATTTTTAAAAACACGAGCGAAGATGGAGCAGCACGAAGAGCGGTTGATCGAGGAAGTGAGGAAGTACGGACATCTATACGACTCCAGTTCTAGTCATTATAAGTAACCGGAGGATAAACACTCCACTAACCACACCCACCAACTACTCCTAGCGATTTCGTGACTTCGTGCCCCCTTGAGTTGTGGCGGTGAATAACATCGCGCACGCCTATTACTCCCTGCTCAACGATAAATTACAACTGTCTGCGAAAAGCTATCTGCGAAAGTCTTGTCGCAAGAGCATGCAGATGCCTTTAGGCTACATCCACATGACAACGGCAACGAGATGTTATTAAAAAAAATATCGCGTCCACATGGGCAACGGATCAGTAAGATATCAGGTACATATGGCAACGCAATGCTTGCTGAAAATGATGCAATACACGCCACACCTCTAGGGGCGCTGTAAGACGGTCCCTTCGGAACACCAGAACAATAAAAGAAGTAAGGATGCATGCGCATAAACTATTATGCGCGAGACTTCATATTAGCCACAAAGTCAGAAAAATCTGTTCGTAAAATTACATTATAATGACCAAATACAATGAAAAGTATTTTTCCAGTCTCACCTGTGAAAGGTAATCCCATGTGATCTCGTTTGGACGGCAAACCTGTTGGTACAGTTAAACGCAGCACATGAATGAGGCATCTTTATTCTCCGCTTTGACCTATCCAATATGGCGGCGAGGATGACGTATGATTCTACGCGGAAGGCGGCGTCTTTAATGGTCCGGAATAAATTGAATGCTACACGTTGATGGATTAATTTGTTCTTCTATGCCCTTTTTGAGGAATGTATTGTAGGACTTAAACCAACATCTGAAGAGGTGAGATCGCTCCTTTTTTCCCCTATTTTTGCTGGCGGGATTGACTCTGCCCTAAGGGCTATTCTCTCTCATTCTCTCTCTCTCTCTCTCTCTCTCTCTCTCTCTCACTTTGCACCATTACACAATAAATATTCACAGTGAAAATATTTTGTAAGCGCGTTTCATGAACCAAGTTATAGGATTTGTTGACAACTCGCATCGAGTTCGTTACACTTCTACCCGGCATGAAGCACATGTGCTTGTGACATCATCGTAAACAAATCCGTTCTACTCATCCAGACGACTTCGCAACGGTGCCGTTGCCAGATCTTTCCACTCTGGAACCCGTTCTCAAAAGATTTTGTTTTGGGGCACCCAAAACGCCGGTGCCGTGTGGACGCCAGGCCGAAACGATAAACAATTTTATCGGATTCACCTGAATCCGTTGCCGTGTGGACAGGGCCTTAGAAACATTGGAGAGATTATAGCAGACGGACACCACGCTGCAACTCTTCTCTGATGGCCGATTAATTAACAGCAGTTTGCACTGCAAGATGACCTCTTAGTGTTGGCTTGGAGATCTGGGAAAGCAGGGGGCCCGATACAATGACTACCCCCCTCTTCCTGTACTGACTTAACCTCTGTTTTAAAGGGACCGGAGATGAGAAAGCAACCTCTCCCATCACATACTGAAAATCAGACGTGGTATGCACGTGGTACAACATGAGCACCACAGCAACGACACAGAATACAAAATTCCTGCTATATTATGTAGTGCATGCTCACGAGCTAAAAGAGAACATGAGTTACATTTCACTCTGTAGCCATTACAGCAGCAGTGCACGCTCTGGAGCCAGTTAAAATTGGCATTAGTGTAAGGCTGTCACAGCTCTATCTGGCAGAGCATAGGAGGAAAAATCTTAGAGTATTAAAAAAGTGCATTAGATTATTAACATGGTGGTCAAAACAGATACACGGGGGCGTCATGGCTCAGGTGGATAAGGCGCCATACCATAAATCCGGGGACCCGGGTTCGATTCCGACCCGAGGTCATTTCCTGATCCCTCCCCGTCTTTCTCTTCCACTCATTTCCTGTCTCTACACTGTCCTATCCAATAAAGGTGAAAAAAAAGCCCAAAAAATATCTTTAAAAAAAAAAAACAGATACACTATATGTAACCATCACTCCCATACGTAGGCTTATGTAACTGTTACCACAAAGTTGGAAGCACACAATTGTCCAGAATGTCTCTGTATGCTGTAACTTTAAAGGGGACGTTACGAAAGACTCATTTTTTTTCAAGGATAGTGTGCATACATTTGGTTTTCTGGAGCCTATCAACACACAAACCAGGGCTCTCTACTTTTCAAAAATAAAGGGGGGCGGAGCCCCGGTGGGGAGCCACGGGGACAAAGTCCTCCCTGAAGCTGACGGACTTTGGGCTCTTTTGACGGTGAAACCGGCCAATAAATGGTTAGGAAATGCTAAATCATTGTTAAAATCATTTTACAAAAAATGAACACGTTCTTACTGTACATATCATCTTTATCGTCAACGTGAGACTCATTTGACATTTCACTTGAGACTGATGCGCATCCCTGAATTAATTATATTTTTTTCTGTGTGTGAACAATAAATGAACTTCCATGCATAAACAAAATACCCAATTACAATAAACGCATACATTTTTTGCCAATACACACAATGCTAATTGGGTGAAACCACTCCAATCCATGCACGAGCTGGTGAGCGTGCCCGAGACTGGCACTACAAAGCCACCCCGGCTTCTGTAGTTCGGGTCCTTTGACCCAGGAACCCGGAAGTCCTGCAGTAAACAGCCACTGAAGCAACGGGAAAATGCAGCTCTCGCCTACACAATCACAGATACGTAAAATAAAAGACCTGAACTTAACTAGTGTGTGCGTGCTGTTATATGATTACTGTAACTGTGTATGGCCAGAAAAGACGATAGATAAGCGTAACCGTTGCACAATAACGCTACAAACACCCGCAAAGTTATTTAGCTGCAGCTTGTAGCTTCCAGCGTTACTATGTGTCAGTATAGTGTAACGTGGTGCGGTGTAGCGTAACGCAGGGATGGCCCCGTATGCATTCGCTTAATGGTCTTCTGCGTGTCAGATAGTTACAAAATTATAATAAAGCGAATACTCGACGATTTATTTGGTGTATACTGATGAAGTTAGGGGCGGCACGGTGGTGTAGTGGCTAGCGCTGTCGCCTCACAGCAAGAAGGTCCGGGTTCGAGCCTCGTGGCTGGCGAGGGCCTTTCTGTGCGGAGTTTGCATGTTCTCCCCGTGTCCACATGGGTTTCCTCCGGGTGCTCCGGTTTCCCCCACAGTCCAAAGACATGCAGGTTAGGTTAACTGGTGACTCTAAATTGAGCGTAGGTGTGAATGAGAGTGTGAATGGTTGTCTGTGTCTATGTGTCGGCCCTGTGATGACCTGGCGACTTGTCCAGGGTGTACCCCGCCTTTCGCCCGTAGTCAGCTGGGATAGGCTCCAGCTTGCCTGCGACCCTGTAGAACAGGATAAAGCGGCTACAGATAATGAGATGAGATGAGATGAGATGATGAAGTTAGGGTTTTGTTTTGTTTTTTTTGGCCAGAATTATAACGTGGCAGTGCGCCACTTTAAAAGCACCCATGGAGAACACTACAAACTCTAAAACAAGACAACCCAGTCGGTTTCTTTTGGGCTGCCTGTTTCAGAAAACATGCGCTTCAGCAAGCTGTTCAGATTCGGCTCCTCTTTCTATGTGACAAGGGGAGCTCTTTAGAATCATGAATATCTCCACTTATGGCTTGAGAACTGCCTCCTCATGAATATTCATTCGGAAAAAGTGCAACCTGATTGGCTGGCAGAAGATGAAGGTGGGGTGAGCAGTGGCTGATTGCTATTTAAAGGAACAGGCATGCAAATCAGCTGTTTTGAACAGGACTGTTTAGACAGGGTGAGAAGGGAGCTGTGGTGTTTTAGCCTTGTGGTATTTTGACCAAATCATGTTAGACATTTCATTAAGAACTCAGGGAGCTGCATCAACTTGTGGAAAAGGGGTATGATGTCACTTTTAAAACTTCCCTTCACTGGAACCAAGAGGCCCAAATCTGTTCCAGCATGACGATGCCCCTGTGCACGAAGCGAGCTCCAAAAATACATGGTTTGCCAAGGTGAGACTGGAAGAATTCGTGTCCTTCACGGAGCCCTGACTTCAACCTCATTGAACACCTTTGGGATGAACTGGAACATTGACTGAATGCCAGGACTCCTCACTCAACATCAGTACTAGGGCTGCAATGATTCACCACAGTGCACTGAAAATCGATCCACGTAGCTGTGTTTTCGGTTCGATCCTGCGACATTTTTTATTTCAATTTTAACTGATTTATAAAACGTGCTTTTGCCGCATAACCATTACACTTACATTGTTAAACCGATCGGCTGGAATGGAGCAAAGCTTTGCCCGTTTTATTTAGAAGCAATTTGATTGCTTTGGGTCCTTGCGCTTGTCCAATCAGAGTAGCAGACACCTTACACGGGCACGCCGTTGCTGGGCACCAGAATGGCGGAAGGAAGCCAAGCTTAAAAGATCCTTCGTCTCATCTTAAATCGAAAGTTTGGCTATATCTTGGGTTTTGAGAAGACATGAAGGACATTGCGACGCGCCGCACGTGTTCTGTTGATGTGAAGCATAAGGGAGGGTCAGCTACAAACCTCGCAAATCATTTAAAACGAAAACACAACGTGGATGTAAACGAAGTAAGTGCTGCCGAATTGAAAACTCAAAGTGTTACAAAAGTAGTAAAACCAGGTACGCGGGGACAGTTAAAACCGACTGACCGTTGTCAACAGACCAAAACTGAATGAAACTAGAAATAAAGCTATTGGTGGCTCTCTCGCCTATGATATGCGGCCGTGCTCTACCGTACAGAACGATGGGTTTAAAAAACACGATAAACGTCCTTGAGCCAAGATATTCCATTCCTAGTCGGACACGTTCCAGCAAATGCTCAGGAATTCATCCATTCAAGTTGCCAAAATATCCTTATTTTAACTTATTTTGTATATTTTAAGCATTTTACACTTACATATCCTGTTCCCTAGTCAGCATTTGGAAAGTTTTCATCTTTCCAGACAAATTTCAATGGGATTCTGTAAATTAAAGTTTAAAATCTGAGGTTTGTTTGTCCTTTATATTTAGCTGCAGAATCGAAATCAATTGAATCGAAGGGTCTGAATCGTGACTTGAATCGGCGTCTTATACCCCTTTTCCACCAAATCAGTTCCAGGGCTGGTTCGGGGCCAGTGCTGGTGCTGGTTCACAACTCGTTCAACTTGCGAGCCAGCTGAGAACCAGTTTGCTTTTCCATAGCTCGCGGTGCTAAGGGAAGCCACGTCATTATGTCGCTGTATACGTCAGTTACGTCGCTACGTTTGCATAAACCTTGGTGCGAATATCGAAGCAAAAACAACACGGAAGAAGCAGCAGCAGCAACAACAACCATACTAATGGATGACTTCGCGTTTGTACAGCTGCTGCTTCTCGTCGCTTAAAAATGGCGATCTTTCGTGGTCTTGTTATTGTTGTTGGTCTTAACTCCGCCCCCCCACTAACGTAAGCGGTTCTTTCCTCTGACCCAGCAGAGAGTTGGTGCTAGCCTGGAACCGGTTTTTCTGGCCCCAGAGCCAGTTCTTTATCAGTGGAAACAGAAAACCCGGTTCCAAACTAAGCACTGGCCCCGAACCAGCCCTGCAACTGCTTTGGTGGAAAAGGGGCATTAGTGGATCGTTGCAGCCCTAAATCAGTACCTGCCTTCACTAATACTCTTGTGGCTGACTGAGCACAAACCCCCACAACCACGTTCAAATATCTAGCATAAAGCCTTCCCAGAAGAGTGGACGCTGTAATAACAGCACAATGGGGATAAACTCTGGAATGGGATGTTCAACAAGTACATACGATTGTGATAATTAGGTGTCCACAAACTATTGACCATATGTCGGTAAGCATGTGTATATTTCTTAAACCAGCGCAAGAAAGCTCAGATATTAATACTCCACTCCCCGCATACCTGATGTACATACTGTACAGTGTTTAAAATTAAGTGAGTGTGAGGTGTGCACCAGGCTGCTTCGAGCATAAAACTGGCTTTATTCTGAATTAAGAAGGAATGCAGAGCTCCAGTTTTGCCAAATGAATGGGAAATACAGCATCAGAAGAGCAAGAAACTGTGTTTGACATTACGTGAAGCTTAATAAACGTTACTTGGATAGAAGAAGTTAGTAATCTCAGTGAGCAGAATTTCAACAACAGAACACAAGTTGTTTGCACGCTCACTTTTAATGACTAATCCAGGAACAGCGGGACACTTCCATCTGCAGCCAGGTAACACTTTAAGCCCAGGCTATAAAATATACCAAGCTCACAAAACACGGAGCCCAGACACTCTCAGACAGAGACAAGCATTTAGGCAGGGGGAAGAAAGAAAGAAAGAGAGAGAGAAAAAAAAGTGTGACTTAAAACAAATGATATGCACTGTAGGACGAACGCATAACAAAATCTCACCCTGGAAACCAACAGGCCACTCAATCTTATACACAACCACATCTAATACGTTAGTATGCAGGTCACTAAGAGACACTCAAACTTTTGCTAGTCTGTATGTTCACAGGCCGGAACGGAAAACAGTCTCTCAAACAGCGATCAAGGTGAATAAAGAAGGATTCCCAAAATATTCTGTCCATTTGGAGAAAATCACCAAACGCTCCTGAGAATATTTCCACTGGCTCTAAACAAACCCATGCATGTCATCTGGACAAAGGTGAAAGGGGGGGGGGGGGGGGGGGGGGGGACGTGCAGTCCAGTTCTCCGTGTTTTCTTTCTCTCTCCCTCTGTAAACAGGGCTGAGTGATCCGTCAGGGCTGGTGAGGGGCCCTGGAAATGTGAATGGGGGAGTCTGAGAACAATGAACTCCGTTACCCCTCTACACACATCTCCAGCCAATTCCCAAAGAGCCCGAGCGCCTGAATTCATTTTCCTTTTCCTCAGAAGGACACAATGCGAGACCAAATGCTCAGGTCTTGGGTTGATGAATTATTAAAGAGATGCATGAACATATTTTCTGGCTGAGAGACATCCTGGAAGGTATCGGAGCGAGTCCTGCGATAGCATCGGATTTTTTGGTGGGTTATACAACGTGCAGAGCGCGTACACAGGTTACTGATGGTATTCCCAGGACGGTGGTGTACGTGAATAAAATGCTGTGCTTGTTGGCTGAGGTTCTCAGTGTTTAATGCTGGATGGTATCTTATGCCAGATTTTATTATTGCAGCAAACTGTACAGTGATGGAAAATCTGTTGAATCCACCAAGGATGTGAATTATCAAAATATAAAAGTATAGCCTAAGTAACAACGGTGGTGTAGTGGTTAGCGCTGTCGCCTCACAGCAAGAAGGTCCGGGTTCGAGCCCAGCGGCCGGCGAGGGCCTTTCTGTGCAGAGTTTGCATGTTCTCCCCGTGTCCGCGTGGGTTTCCTCCGGGTGCTCCGGTTTCCCCCACAGTCCAAAGACATGCAGGTTAGGTTAACTGGTGACTCTAAATTGACCGTAGGTGTGAATGTGAGTGTGAATGGTTGTCTGTGTCTATGTGTCAGCCCTGTGATGACCTGGCGACTTGTCCAGGGTGTACCCCGCCTTTCGCCCATAGTCAGCTGGGATAGGCTCCAGCTTGCCTGCAACCCTGTAGGACAGGATAAAGCGGCTAGAAATAATGAGATGAGATAAGCCTAAATAACAAAAAGAAATCTGTATCCGTTGTCCGCTTACTGATCTACTCCCAGTCTTGCTGGTGTTCTCTCTTGTGCTGGAGCACGAGGGCAAATTTAACCAAAGGTTCCACGAAGACAACACAATGGATTAGAACTGTGTTCGCCAATTAGTAAAACGCCTATTAGACAGTGGTGTAAAGAGCGGAGTAAAAAGTCAGTCAAAAGTTTGGACACTAGGGGTGGGCAAAAAATATCGATACGGCGATATATCGTGATACTTTGTCTTCTGATTCAATATCGATACTCAAAATTTGAAAATCGATATTTTTTCAAATAATAAATCATGTTTCAGACGGGTTGTAAATCCAGTACGACTTCCGCACCTCCGCTCCGCACGGTGTCGCTGTGCCGCTACCTCACTGCAAGGCACTCTTCGTCTTCTCTTTTTTCCCCCGGCGGTTGCAGTGAGGAAAAAAAAAAAAAAACAAGCAAGCATGGCTGTTAACGTAAACCTAGAGACGCCGCCGAACTTTAAGGCAGATGTTTGGAGGCACTTTGGATTCCAAAGGAAAGGAGAAAAAAAAAAAAAAAAAAAAAAACAGTGAGCTGGACAAATAGTACGTACTTTGCAAAACCTGTTTCGCTCCAATTAGATATTCAGGTAACACAACAAACTTGCGAACTTACTTAGCACGACACCACCCCGACATATTAGCTCAGCCAGAGCCACCGAAACCCGACCCGAAGCAAACTACACTGGACAGCGCCAAAGTCCTCCCGTCTACTTCAGTGATGTGTGACTAAGGGCCGCTGCATGCTCTTGCGACAAGGCTTTCGCAGATAGCTTTTCGCAGACAGTTGTAATTTATCGTTGAGCGGGGAGTAATACGCGTGCGCGATGTTATTCACCGCTACAACGCAAGGGGGCGCGAAGTCGCGAAATCGCTAGGAGTAGTTGGTGGGTGTGGTTAGTGGAGTGTTTATCCTCCGGTTACTTATAATGACTAGAACTGGAGTCGTATAGATGTACGTACTTCCTCACTTCTTCGATCAACCGCTCTTCGTGCTGCTCTATCTTCGCTCGTGTTTTTAAAAATGGTGGTCGTGAAAACAAAACAAACCGGGAACGTAGGGAAGCGGAAGTGCGTGTACAGCGGATGTAGAGTGGACCAATCAGAGCCCTCTTGTCTGCGACGCTGTCTGCGAGGCTTCTGCGGTGGTCACAATTTTTGGGAGGTGCGCGCAGAGCGTCTGCGAAGGTGGGGGGGCTACGCAGATGCTATCTGCGACACCGTCTGCGAAGACTGCGTTGTCAGCATAAATTGGCCTTTACTGTCACTGTGAACTTAATTTTGTCATTTAAGGCCAAAGGCAAGAAGCTGCACTTTATTTTGCATTTTCAATTTTAGTGTGTGTGAGACACTGCATTTTATTTTGAGTATTTACTCAAAGTTCAGAAGAAACGTGATTCACTGAGGTTTCAGTTCAGTTTCAGTGTGTGGACACTGACCCACACTGCACTGTGTTTCATAATTGTGCTCAGGGAGACTAAGATGCACACTGCACTTGTCAATGTGTTCCAGACAGTGTGTTGTTCCTGCAAATATGTTGTAACTTGCGCTTGTATAGTTACAATAAAATGGCATGGATAATTAGAATTACATTGTTTTGACTCAGTTTGTCCCATGAATTATCACTATCATCTGATGTACATACAACTCGGATTTTAACGTAGTTTACATTTTTCAGTGAACTATGTAGAATATCGCAATATATCGCAAAATTTTGATATCGCAATATCGTATCGTGACTCAAGTATCGTGATGCGTATCGTATCGTGAGGTCCTTGGCGATACCCACCCCTATTGGACACCCCTACTTATTCATAGGATTTTCTGTATTTTGACTATTTTCTACATCGTAGAACAATACCGAAGACATCAAAACTATGAAATAACATCTGGAACATATATGGAATTATGTTGATCAATTGAAAATTAAATCAACAGAAGAAAGATCCTTACAGATTTATCCTTAGAGGGATAAAATTGATGAGCCACACCATGAAACTATGGGAAAGGGTATTGGAGGCAAGATTGAGAAGAGAGGTAGCAATCTGTGAACAGCAGTACGGGTTTATGCCAAGGAAGAGCACGTCGGATGCAATTTTTGCTTTAAGAATGTTAATGGAGAAGTACAGGGAAGGCCAGAGAAAGCTACATTGTGTGTTTGTAGACCTGGAGAAGGTATACGATAGAGTGCCGAGAGAGGAGTTATGGTATTGTATGAGAAAGAGTGGAGTGAATGAGAAGTATATTAGAGTGGTGCAAGACATGTATGAGAACAGTGAAACAGCAGTGAGGTGTGCAGTTGGAACGACTGAATGGTTCAAGGTGAAGGTGGGACTCCATCAAGGATCTGCTTTGAGTCCTTTCTTGTTTGCCATAGTGATGGATAGCTTGACGGACGAAGTGAAGCAAGAGTCGCCATGGAACATGATGTTTGCGGATGATGATATTGTGATGTGGTGAAAGTAGAAAGGAGGTTGAGTTGGGTTTGGAGAGATGGAGGTATGCACTGGAATGAAGAGGAATGAAGGTGAGCAGGAGCAAAACAGAATACATGTGCATCAATGAGAATGGGGATGAGAGTGTAGTGAAGATGCAAGGAGCAGACGTAAAGAAAGTTGGTGAATTCAAGTACCTGGGGTCAACTGTGCAGGAAAATGGGGGCTGCAATAATGAGGTGAGAAAGCGAGTGCAGGCAGGGTGGAGCAGTTGGAGAAGGATTTCAGGAGTCATTTGTGATAGGAAAGTCCCAGCAAAAGTGAAAGGTAAGATGTATAAGACCGTAGTGAGACCAGCTGTAATGTATGGATTGGAGACCGGACCCTTAACGAAGAGACAAGAGGCAAAGTTGGAGGTGGCGGAGTTGAGGATGTTAAGGTTTGCGATGGGAGGTTGGACAGGATAAGGAACGAGCACATCAGAGGGACAGCACATGTGGAGAGCTTGGGAATTAAGCTAAGAGAGATGAGACTGAGATGGTATGGGCACATCCTGAGAGGAGATGCAGAGCATGTTGGAAGGAGAATGTTGAGGATGGAGCTGCCAGGCACACGAAAACGAGGAAGGCCAAAGAGGAGATACATGGATGTGGTGAGAGAGGACATGAAAGTGGCAGGTGTGGTAGAGAAGGATGTGGAAGACAGGGAGCAATGGAGACGTAAGATCTGCTGTGGCGACCCCTAATCGGGAGCAGCCAAAAGAAGAAGACTTGAAAATCAGTCAACACTTTTTGACGAGTCAGATTTAAGAATTCAGCGCTGTAGTACTAGTTGCTTTCAGACCAGAGATTTTTTTTTCAGTTGTTAGAACTGCTGGAGGAAGTTCCCTCTTTCTGTTTTCTGGAACTGTGGACGATCATAGCTCTTAGAATGCCATTTTGAGGGACTTTTTTTACAACCCCGATTCCAAAAAAGTTGGAACAAAGTACAAATTGTAAATAAAAACGGAATGCAATAATTTACAAATCTCAAAAATTGATATTGTATTCACAATAGAACATAGACAACATATCAAATGTCGAAAGTGAGACATTTTGAAATTTCATGCCAAATATTGGCTCATTTGAAATTTCATGACAGCAACACATCTCAAAAAAGTTGGGACAGGGGCAATAAGAGGCTGGAAAAGTTAAAGGTACAAAAAAGGAACAGCTGGAGGACCAAATTGCAACTCATTAGGTCAATTGGCAATAGGTCATTAACATGACTGGGTATAAAAAGAGCATCTTGGAGTGGCAGCGGCTCTCAGAAGTAAAGATGGGAAGAGGATCACCAATCCCCCTAATTCTGCGCCGACAAATAGTGGAGCAATATCAGAAAGGAGTTCGACAGTGTAAAATTACAAAGAGTTTGAACATATCATCATCTACAGTGCATAACATCATCAAAAGATTCAGAGAATCTGGAAGAATCTCTGTGCGTAAGGGTCAAGGGCGGAAAACCATACTGGGTGCCCATGATCTTCGGGCCCTTAGACGGCACTGCATCACATACAGGCATGCTTCTGTATTGGAAATCACAAAATGGGCTCAGGAATATTTCCAGAGAACATTATCTGTGAACACAATTCACCGTGCCATCCGCCGTCGCCAGCTAAAACTCTATAGTTCAAAGAAGAAGCCGTATCTAAACATGATCCAGAAGCGCAGACGTCTTCTCTGGGCCAAGGCTCATTTAAAATGGACTGTGGCAAAGTGGAAAACTGTTCTGTGGTCAGACGAATCAAAATTTGAAGTTCTTTATGGAAATCAGGGACGCCGTGTCATTCAGACTAAAGAGGAGAAGGATGACCCGAGTTGTTATCAGCGCTCAGTTCAGAAGCCTGCATCTCTGATGGTATGGGGTTGCATTAGTGCGTGTGGCATGGGCAGCTTACACATCTGGAAAGACACCATCAATGCTGAAAGGTATATCCAGGTTCTAGAGCAACATATGCTCCCATCCAGACGGCGTCTCTTTCAGGGAAGACCTTGCATTTTCCAACATGACAATGCCAAACCACATACTGCATCAATTACAGCATCATGGCTGCGTAGAAGAAGGGTCCGGGTACTGAACTGGCCAGCCTGCAGTCCAGATCTTTCACCCATAGAAAACATTTGGCGCATCATAAAACGGAAGATACGACAAAAAAGACCTAAGACAGTTGAGCAACTAGAATCCTACATTAGACAAGAATGGGTTAACATTCCTATCCCTAAACTTGAGCAACTTGTCTCCTCAGTCCCCAGACGTTTACAGACTGTTGTAAAGAGAAAAGGGGATGTCTCACAGTGGTAAACATGGCCTTGCCCCAACTTTTTTGAGATGTGTTGTTGTTATGAAATTTAAAATCACTTAATTTTTCTCTTTAAATGATACATTTTCTCAGTTTAAACATTTGATATGTCATCTATGTTCTATTCTGAATAAAATATGGAATTTTGAAACTTCCACATCACTGCATTCCGTTTTTATTTACAATTTGTACTTTGTCCCAACTTTTTTGGAATTGGGGTTGTAGCTCCTATTTCAAAGTAAGTACTCTCCCGGCACAAGAGGAACCATGAGGGACGCAAGTGTACGTTTACATGAGTCAGTGCAGCATGGCAACCAACATTTTAAAAAATCTGTTTAAAAAAAAAAACAGCTCAATATTAGCATTAAAAACAGGCCTCAACATTAACTTTTGACACCAAATGGCCTCAAAAAATTTTTGCCCCCCTTGAATTTCCTTTTGCCCTAAAATTTTCCAGTATTTCAGCAAGTTTTCAAGTACATGCTTCAAGGCAATACTGATGTGTTTTCTAGGGGTATAGAGTTATTTAGGCAAAAAGTACGTTTTTTTTTTTTAACATTTATTTTTAAAAACATTTATTTCTGCAACAGAAGAACAAATCAAGCCCTGAGAACATAAATCAACATAAGACTTACGTATGGTACTAGTACGTAATACGTCTTTTTATATAGAGTTTAGGACACAAAACATACTTTGTTTTGCCTATAACGATGACTAGCAAATATTGCAAAGATGAATTATAAAACTAAAAACATAAAAACAGGACTCTGTACTGCAGTACTGTCATCATTCAGTTTGCCATTGCATTTAGGAGGAAATTAAACAACCTTTATAGTGTGGTTTACTATTTGAGACACAGAACCATGTCTTTCCATTCATTGAATGTACTTACTGCTAGCTTTTTACACACACACACACACAGATAGATAGATAGATAGATAGATAGATAGATAGATAGATAGATAGATAGATAGATAGATAGATAGATAGAGAGAGAGAGAGAGAGAGAGGGGGCACCAGCGACCACTTGCAGTGATGAAGGTCCCTTTTCCACCAAAGCAGTTCCAGGGCTGGTTCGGGGCCAGTGCTTAGTTTGGAACCGGGTTTTCTGTTTCCACTGACAAAGAACTGGCTCTGGGGCCAGAAAAACCGGTTCCAGACTAGCACCAACTCTCTGCTGGGCCAGAGGAAAGAACTGCTTACGTCAGCGGGGGGGCGGAGTTGTTAAGACCAACAACAATAAGACCACGAAAGATCGCCATTTTTAAGCGACGAGAAGCCGCAGCTGTACAAACGCGAAGTCATCCATTATTATTATCGTTGTTGTTGCTGCTGCTGCTGCTTCTGTGTTGTTTTTGCTTCGATATTCACGCCAAGGTTTATGCAAACGTAGCGACGTAACTGACGTATACAGCGACGTAATGACGTGGCTTCCCTTAGCACCGCAAGCTATGGAAAAGCAAACTGGTTCTCACCTGGCTCGCAAGTTGAACGAGTTGTGAACCAGCACCAGCGCTGGCCCCGAACCAGCCCTGGAACTGATTTGGTGGAAAAGGGGTAGAAAAGTACAAATGCGCACACACCTGAAGCAAGCCAATCAGAATTGCCATTACAAATCAGGGGAGGTGATCACAGGGGAGGCGAGGATATGTCGTTTTTTATAATGTACTCGCTCAAAAGTCATTTTTGTGCTCAAAGGAGCCAACCATAGGTGTGCCCGAACGGGCCTAACTCACTAAAATATTTCTACCTGAGCGTCTTGAACGAGCAGTTTGGGCAATGCCTGGCGTTGAGGCTTAAAAAAAAAAAAAATTGGGAAAACAGACAACTGGACTGACGGTGAAGTCCAGGCTTTATTGGGTGTATGTATCCTCACAACAGAGGAAAAACACAGCAATTTTGATGTGTCTAAGCAAAATATAATAAAATCTTTCCTGATATGTCACGCTAGCAAGCCAGCTTACGTCACATCATTGCAAACAGGAAAAACGCCCTTGAAGGTATGTAGTTCTCGGGGCAGCTCCCCAGTGGGTAGTTCCTCCCAATATATCCGTAAAACCGTTCGGTCCGAAAGCACCTCGCCAGTGAGTGCTGAATTCCACAGGCTCAGTTCTATTCTAAATCATTTCAGTAAAATGACAACAATACATCACTTCTAGTCAGGATATGACTATCAAGGATTCTGCTGTTTGTTTTTTTAAAGTGCATATTCTGGACCAATTTCGTGTTTTTTTATATGAAAGTATGTCCCTTTACACACTCATCCAGAAGGGTAATTTTGCACAAGGCCATCTGTCTACAGCAGAAAAAAATAAAATAACAAAACGCGTCTGGAAAAATCCCAAGGGAGTCTGGAGCCAGATTCGTGACGTCACCTGCGGAAGCGCCAGCAGGCTGCGAGAGCTTTGCACGGTTTCAGTGCACAGCCTGTGTAGACCAAGCGCTCCCATTTCTCTCTCATTGTCCGGTCTTTTGGGAAACGATGAGTACTAATCCCATCAAGATCGGTGTTGCTACACCCTCCTACGATACATCTGTTAACCATTTTAATAATTACGCGATAACGTTGAAGAAATTTGCAGAAAACCACCAGGTCGTTTTCTCATAAACAAACCAGCGCTGACGTAGGATTCAGG